>NC_134353.1:40641557-40719057 GCF_048569485.1 Anomaloglossus baeobatrachus | reverse complement strand
TGTACATAGAGGGCAGTATTATAGTAGTTTTATTCTTGTACATAGGAGCAGTATTATAGTAGTTATATTCCTGTACATAGGGGGCAGTATTATAGTAGTTTATGTTCTTGTACATAGGGGCAGTATTATAGTAGTTATATTCCTGTACATAGGGGGCAGTATTATAGTAGTTATATTCCTGTACATAGGGGGCAGTATTATAGTAGTTTATGTTCTTGTACATAGGAGCAGTATTATAGTAGTTATAGTCTTGTACATAGGGGGAGTATTATAGTAGTTCTATTCTTGTATATAGGGGCAGTATTATAGTAGTTATATTCTTGTACATAGGGGGCAGTATTATAGTAGTTATATTCCTGTACATAGGGGCAGTATTATAGTAGTTCTATTCTTGTATATAGGGGCAGTATTATAGTAGTTATATTCTTGTACATAGGGGGCAGTATTATAGTAGTTATATTCCTGTACATAGGGGCAGTATTATAGTAGTTCTATTCTTGTATATAGGGGCAGTATTATAGTAGTTATATTCTTGTACATAGGGGCAGTATTAGTAGTTATATTCTTGTACATAGGGGCAGTATTATAGTAGTTATATTCTTGTGTATAGTGGCAGTATTATAGTAGTTATATTCTTGTACATAGGGCCAGTATTATAGTAGTTATATTCTTGTACATAGGGGCAGTATTATAGTAGTTATATTCTTGTACATAGGGGCAGTATTATAGTAGTTATATTCTTGTACATAGGGGGCAGTATTATAGTAGTTATATTCTTGTACATAGGGGGCAGTATTATAGTAGTTATATTCTTGTACATAGGGGGCAGTATTATAGTAGTTATATTCTTGTACATAGGGGGCAGTATTATAGTAGTTACAGTGCCTACAAGTAGTATTCAACCCTCTGCAGATTTAGCAGGTTTACACATTCGGAATAACTTGGCATTGTGACATTTGGACTGTAGATCAGCCTGGAAGTGTGAAATGCAGCAAAAAAGAATGTTATTTCTTTTTTTTTTTTTTTTTTTTTTTTCTTTTTTTTTTTAAATTGTGAAAAGTTTATTCAGAGGGTCATTTATTATTCAACCCCTCAAACCACCAGAATTCTGTTTGGATCCCCTAAAGTATTAAGAAGTATTTCAGGCACAAAGAACAATGAGCTTCACATGTTTGGATTAATTATCTCTTTTTCCAGCCTTTTCTGACTAATTAAGACCCTCCCCAAACTTGTGAACAGCACTCATACTTGGTCAACATGGGAAAGACAAAGGAGCATTCCAAGGCCATCAGAGACAAGATCGTGGAGGGTCACAAGGCTGGCAAGGGGTACAAAACCCTTTCCAAGGAGTTGGGCCTACCTGTCTCCACTGTTGGGAGCATCATCAGGAAGTGGAAGGCTTATGGAACTACTGTTAGCCTTCCATGGCCTGGACAGCCTTTGAAAGTTTCCACCCGTGCCGAGGCCAGGCTTGTCCGAAGAGTCAAGGCTAACCCAAGGACAACAAGGCAGGAGCTCCGGGAAGATCTCATGGCAGTGGGGACATTGATTTCAGTCAATACCATAAGTAACGTACTCCACCGCAATGGTCTCCATTCCAGACGAGCCCGTAAGGTACCTTTACTTTCAAAGCGTCATGTCAAGGCTCGTCTACAGTTTGCTCATGATCACTTGGAGGACTCTGAGACAGACTGGTTCAAGGTTCTCTGGTCTGATGAGACCAAGATCGAGATCTTTGGTGCCAACCACACACGTGACGTTTGGAGACTGGATGGCACTGCATACGACCCCAAGAATACCATCCCTACAGTCAAGCATGGTGGTGGCAGCATCATGCTGTGGGGCTGTTTCTCAGCCAAGGGGCCTGGCCATCTTGTCCGCATCCATGGGAAGATGGATAGCACGGCCTACCTGGAGATTTTGGCCAAGAACCTCCGCTCCTCCATCAAGGATCTTAAGATGGGTCGTCATTTCATCTTCCAACAAGACAACGACCCAAAGCACACAGCCAAGAAAACCAAGGCCTGGTTCAAGAGGGAAAAAATCAAGGTGTTGCAGTGGCCTAGTCAGTCTCCTGACCTTAACCCAATTGAAAACTTGTGGAAGGAGCTCAAGATTAAAGTCCACATGAGACACCCAAAGAACCTAGATAACTTGGAGAAGATCTGCATGGAGGAGTGGGCCAAGATAACTCCAGAGACCTGTGCCGGCCTGATCAGGTCTTATAAAAGACGATTATTAGCTGTAATTGCAAACAAGGGTTATTCCACAAAATATTAAACCTAGGGGTTGAATAATAATTGACCCACACTTTTATGTTTAAAATGTAACTGAGCAACATAACTTGTTGGTTTGTAAGATTTATGCATCTGTTAATAAATCCTGCTCTTGTTTGAAGTTTGCAGGCTCTGACTTATTTGCATCTTATCAAACCTGCTAAATCTGCAGGGGGTTGAAGACTACTTGTAGGCACTGTATTCTTGTACATAGGGGCAAGATTATAGTAGTTATATTCTTGTATATAGGGGCAGTATTATAGTAGTTATACTCTTGTACATAGGGGCAGTATTATAGTAGTTATATTCTTGTACATAGGAGGCAGTATTATAGTAGTTATATTCTTGTACATAGGGGCAGTATTATAGTAGATATATTCTTGTACATAGGGGCAGTATTATAGTAGTTATATTCTTGTACACAGTAGTGATTTGTTCGTTGTTGCTTGTGAGATGCTGAGAGTAGTAGTGTGACAACACCTCGGCCAGTAACCTCCTGCCGCGGTTAACCATATCTTTCCGGCTGAGCACCGGCAGTGAGGACGGTTGCCAGACGTCTCTCTTCCTACAAGATGTCTGTTACCCAGTAATTACATAACCTCGGCAGATCTGTAATGATGATCATATTGGCGCTCGCTGTCGCCCACTTCCTCACCCGTCCTCCAGTTATATCCCCAGGCTGGATGCCAGTGTACTGACCAGACATCCCAGCGTGCGGCGTGTGCCAGGTCTCACTGAGCGCCGCTTCTGTATTCTACACTTTAGTCACAACAGAATGATGACCGGCCGTGTGTTTTTGTTTCTTTTTTTTCTTTTTAATTAAAAATGTAAAAATCTAGCGATACAAATCTAAATAGAAATTAATTGCTTGATAGATGTGTGTATAAATCTGTGACCTTAGTTTTTTTTTTTATTAATGTTTTGTTTTTTTTCACCTTTTTTGGATGGATAGTTTTTCACTTTTGCCACACCTTTTGCTTAATTAGATAAATATTCATATGCTTAAAGCTAATTTATACTCTACAGACTCCATTGCAAAAGTCTTGACGCCCTAATTTAAAACTTTTCATACTAGATATCCAGCATTTTACTATATATTTTTTTTTTGTATTGATATTGGGGCGGGAGGTTTTATTATATTTTATTTTGCCAGGACACTCCATTTTTGGTCCGAGCTTCCCTCTAATACTCTGTACTATTTGTCCAGGATGCCCCGTTTTTGGTCCGCGCTCTCTTCTAACACTTAACACTCGGTCCTGTCCGTCTAGAACGCTGTGTTTTTGGTCTGAGCTCTCCTCTATCGCTCGGTCCTGTCTGTCCAGGGCACCCCACTTTTGGACTGAGCTCCCCTGTATTGCTCGGTGCTGTTTTGCCAAGACACACAGTTTTTCATACGAGCTCCCCTCTAACGCTCGGTCCTGTCCCTCAGAACACTGTGTTTTTGGTCCACGCTCCCCTCGGACGCCTGGTCCAGTCCGTCTAGAACACTGTTTTTGATTCGCGCTCTTCTCTATGGCTCGGTCCTGTCCGTCCAGAACGCTCAGTTTATGGTCCGCGCTCCCCTCTAACACTCTCCTTCCAGAACGCTCCGTTTTTGGTCCGTGCTCCCCTCTAATGCTTGGTCCTGTCCATCCAGAACGCCTTGTTTTTGTCAGAGCTCTCCTTTAACGCTTGGTCCTGTCCGTCCAGGAAGCTCTGTTTTTGGTCCGCGCTCCCCTCTATCGCTCGGTCCTGTCCGTCCAGGATGCCCTGTTTTTGGTCCGCGCTCCCCTCTATCGCTCGGTCCTGTCCGTCCAGGACGCTCTGTTTTTGGTCCGCGCTCCCCTCAATCGCTCGGTCCTGTCAGGCCTGCGTGGCTCAGACGGCAGAGGAAATATTTCATGTGTGAACACTTGTCCGGGGCTGGGGAGCAGATGCTGCCGGGGGCTGTAGAAACGCACGGTGTGTGCCGGCCAGCTGAGCGCAGGGACGTGTCAGGACGCCGGATGGCGATCATTCCTCCAGCAGCGGAGACCTCACAACTACAACTCCCAGCATGCCCTAGTGACAACTGTCTGGAGTTTTTATTCTGCACCAGTTGGGAGACCACCGTCGTGGAATATTTCTATATGGACAGGGCCAGATTATCGGATATTCTGGACGCTAATCAACAAAATTTATGGCGGAACTATCCCAACTGGATTTCCCCCCCGCTCTGAATTTGTGAAAATGGGGGCAGGTTTCTGATGCAGCAGTCTGCCCCTCAGCCACAGACCCTTATGTAATATTGGGTGTGGGGACCCTGGAGGGGGCTCACATCGGCCCTGGGATGGTAGTCTGCCTCTCCTCGGTAGCTTCCTAGTGTCTGAGAATCAGGGGGTTAATTTCCACGTGGTCCCTCAGTAGCCCCCGCACCGGATTTCACCCGCACCCCGGCTGTTCCCAATCTATATTCCTTTACCATGTAAATGAGATCAGGGGTCTCCATATTCATAAGCGGCTGCTCCGGACCTCGCCTGCGGAGTCACCTCGTCTCTACCAGATGTTTTAACCTTAATATCACGGCGTTGGTTTTTCAGAGAATGTATCACACATGAAAGGCTTAGATACACACATGTAAAGCTTAGATACACGCGTTCTGGGAAATTTATTCCATTATTGTGAATGAAAAGTGATTGTTGTGATGTTTGGTTCTGAGAATATATCACACATGATGGGTTTGGATACAGTGGCTTAACAATACTGTATCACACCTGATGGGTTTGGATACACTGAGCAGTATTGCTCATGATTGGTTTGGGTACAGTAGCTTAGCAGTACTGTATCACACATGATGTGTTTGGGTACACTGTCTGAGCAGTACTGTTTCACACATGATGGGTTTGGATACACTGAGCAGTACTGTCTCGCACTTGATTGGTTTGGATACAGTGGCTGAGCAGTACTGTTTCACACATGATGGGTTTGGATACACTGAGCAGTACTGTCTCGCACTTGATTGGTTTGGATACAGTGGCTGAGCAGTACTGTTTCACACATGATGGGTTTGGATACACTGAGCAGTACTGTCTCGCACATGATGGGTTTGGATACAGTGGCTGAGCAGTACTGTATCACACATAATAGCTTTGAATTCTATATCTGAGCGTCACAGTATCACAGACGAGCGACTTAGATACTGTGTCATCAAACTCCATCACAGATCGACTTTGGATACTGCCTCAGCAGAACATGTTACTTAATGGGCTCAGATAGTTTTTCAGCAGCACAGTATCTCACATGATGGACTTAGATGCAGTGTTTCTCATAGTCTGCTTAGATAGACCTGCTCAGCGCTGTATCTATCTTTGATAATTGGCTCAGCAGCACTGTATTGCACGCTTAGATACACTTGCTCACAGGTTGTATTGCATATGGGCTTAGATGCGCTTGTTCATCAGCACAGTATCACAAGACTGGCTTAGATACACGTGCTCAACGGGATGAACTCGGACTCCCCACATGACAATTAGAGTGAGGGGTGAGGGTCTTTATATCCCTTTAAAAGTACAATGTTTCTTGGAATTGGTCAGAGACTGTGCGGACAGTGAGTAAGAGAAGGTCACTGCTACAGCGCGGTCACCGGAGAGAGGGGATCAGAGGAGAGGAAACGCTGACATCTGTGAGAAAAGACCACGTGTGTGTAATGTGTATAGTCTGTGCGTGTGTAATGTGCATGTATGTGTATAGGCTGTGTGTAATGTGCATGTATGTGTACAGTATGTGTATAGTCTGTGTATAATGTGCATGTATGTGTATAGGCTGTATGTGTACAGTATGTGTATAGACTGTGTGTAATGTGCATGTATGTGTATAGGCTGTGTATAATGTGCATGTATGTGTATAGGCTGTATGTGTACAGTATGTGTATAGACTGTGTGTAATGTGCATGTATGTGTATAGGCTGTGTGTAATGTGCATGTATGTGTATAGGCTGTGTGTAATGTGCATGTATGTGTATAGGCTGTGTGTAATGTGCATGTATGTGTATAGGCTGTGTGTAATGTGCATGTATGTGTATAGGCTGTGTGTAATGTGCATGTATGTGTATAGGCTGTGTGTAATGTGCATGTATGTGTATAGGCTGTGTGTAATGTGCATGTATGTGTATAGGCTGTGTGTAATGTGCATGTATGTGTATAGGCTGTGTGTAATGTGCATGTATGTGTATAGGCTGTGTGTAATGTGCATGTATGTGTATAGGCTGTGTGTAATGTGCATGTATGTGTATAGGCTGTGTGTAATGTGCATGTATGTGTATAGGCTGTGTGTAATGTGCATGTATGTGTATAGGCTGTGTGTAATGTGCATGTATGTGTATAGGCTGTGTGTAATGTGCATGTATGTGTATAGGCTGTGTGTAATGTGCATGTATGTGTATAGGCTGTGTGTAATGTGCATGTATGTGTATAGGCTGTGTGTAATGTGCATGTATGTGTATAGGCTGTGTGTAATGTGCATGTATGTGTATAGGCTGTGTGTAATGTGCATGTATGTGTATAGGCTGTGTGTAATGTGCATGTATGTGTATAGGCTGTGTGTAATGTGCATGTATGTGTATAGGCTGTGTGTAATGTGCATGTATGTGTATAGGCTGTGTGTAATGTGCATGTATGTGTATAGGCTGTGTGTAATGTGCATGTATGTGTATAGGCTGTGTGTAATGTGCATGTATGTGTATAGGCTGTGTGTAATGTGCATGTATGTGTATAGGCTGTGTGTAATGTGCATGTATGTGTATAGGCTGTGTGTAATGTGCATGTATGTGTATAGGCTGTGTGTAATGTGCATGTATGTGTATAGGCTGTGTGTAATGTGCATGTATGTGTATAGGCTGTGTGTAATGTGCATGTATGTGTATAGGCTGTGTGTAATGTGCATGTATGTGTATAGGCTGTATGTGTACAGTATGTGTATAGACTGTGTGTAATGTGCATGTATGTGTATAGGCTGTATGTGTACAGTATGTGTATAGACTGTGTGTAATGTGCATGTATGTGTATAGGCTGTGTGTAATGTGCATGTATGTGTATAGGCTGTGTGTATGTGTATAGGCTGTATGTGTACAGTATGTGTATAGACTGTGTAATGTGCATGTATGTGTATAGGCTGTGTATAATGTGCATGTATGTGTATAGGCTGTGTGTATGTGTATAGGCTGTGTGTAATGTGCATGTATGTGTATAGGCTGTGTGTAATGTGCATGTATGTGTATAGGCTGTGTGTAATGTGCATGTATGTGTATAGACTGTGTGTAATGTGCATGTATGTGTATAGGCTGTATGTGTACAGTATGTGTATAGACTGTGTGTAATGTGCATGTATGTGTATAGGCTGTGTGTAATGTGCATGTATGTGTATAGGCTGTGTGTAATGTGCATGTATGTGTATAGGCTGTGTGTATGTGTATAGGCTGTATGTGTACAGTATGTGTATAGACTGTGTAATGTGCATGTATGTGTATAGGCTTATAGGCTGTGTATAATGTGCATGTATGTGTATAGGCTGTGTGTATGTGTATAGGCTGTGTGTAATGTGCATGTATGTGTATAGGCTGTGTGTAATGTGCATGTATGTGTATAGACTGTGTGTAATGTGCATGTATGTGTATAGGCTGTGTATAATGTGCATGTATGTGTATAGGCTGTATGTGTACAGTATGTGTATAGACTGTGTGTAATGTGCATGTATGTGTATAGGCTGTATGTGTACAGTATGTGTATAGACTGTGTGTAATGTGCATGTATGTGTATAGGCTGTGTAATGTGCATGTATGTGTATAGGCTGTGTGTATGTGTATAGGCTGTATGTGTACAGTATGTGTATAGACTGTGTGCAATGTGCATGTATGTGTATAGGCTGTATGTGTACAGTATGTGTATAGACTGTGTGTAATGTGCATGTATGTGTATAGGCTGTGTAATGTGCATGTATGTGTATAGGCTGTGTGTATGTGTATAGGCTGTATGTGTACAGTATGTGTATAGACTGTGTAATGTGCATGTATGTGTATAGGCTGTGTGTATGTGTATAGGCTGTGTATAATGTGCATGTATGTGTATAGGCTGTATGTGTACAGTATGTGTATAGACTGTGTGCAATGTGCATGTATGTGTATAGGCTGTATGTGTACAGTATGTGTATAGACTGTGTGTAATGTGCATGTATGTGTATAGGCTGTGTAATGTGCATGTATGTGTATAGGCTGTGTGTATGTGTATAGGCTGTATGTGTACAGTATGTGTATAGACTGTGTAATGTGCATGTATGTGTATAGGCTGTGTATAATGTGCATGTATGTGTATAGGCTGTGTGTAATGTGCATGTATGTGTATAGGCTGTGTGTAATGTGCATGTATGTGTATAGGCTGTGTGTAATGTGCATGTATGTGTATAGGCTGTGTGTAATGTGCATGTATGTGTATAGACTGTGTGTAATGTGCATGTATGTGTATAGGCTGTGTGTAATGTGCATGTATGTGTATAGACTGTGTGTAATGTGCATGTATGTGTATAGGCTGTGTATAATGTGCATGTATGTGTATAGGCTGTATGTGTACAGTATGTGTATAGACTGTGTGTAATGTGCATGTATGTGTATAGGCTGTATGTGTACAGTATGTGTATAGACTGTGTGTAATGTGCATGTATGTGTATAGGCTGTGTAATGTGCATGTATGTGTATAGGCTGTGTGTATGTGTATAGGCTGTATGTGTACAGTATGTGTATAGACTGTGTAATGTGCATGTATGTGTATAGGCTGTGTATAATGTGCATGTATGTGTATAGGCTGTGTGTAATGTGCATGTATGTGTATAGGCTGTGTGTAATGTGCATGTATGTGTATAGGCTGTGTGTAATGTGCATGTATGTGTATAGGCTGTGTGTAATGTGCATGTATGTGTATAGACTGTGTGTAATGTGCATGTATGTGTATAGGCTGTGTGTAATGTGCATGTATGTGTATAGGCTGTGTGTAATGTGCATGTATGTGTATAGGCTGTGTGTATGTGTATAGGCTGTGTATAATGTGCATGTATGTGTATAGGCTGTATGTGTACAGTATGTGTATGGGCTGTGTGTAATGTGCATGTATGTGTATAGGCTGTGTATAATGTGCATGTATGTGTATAGGCTGTGTGTAATGTGCATGTATGTGTATAGGCTGTGTGTAATGTGCATGTATGTGTATAGGCTGTGTGTAATGTGCATGTATGTGTATAGGCTGTGTGTAATGTGCATGTATGTGTATAGGCTGTGTGTAATGTGCATGTATGTGTATAGGCTGTGTGTAATGTGCATGTATGTGTATAGGCTGTGTGTAATGTGCATGTATGTGTATAGGCTGTGTGTAATGTGCATGTATGTGTATAGGCTGTGTAATGTGCATCTATGTGTATAGGCTGTGTGTAATGTGCATGTATGTGTATAGGCTGTGTGTAATGTGCATGTATGTGTATAGGCTGTGTGTAATGTGCATCTATGTGTATAGGCTGTGTGTAATGTGCATGTATGTGTATAGGCTGTATGTGTACAGTATGTGTATAGACTGTGTGTAATGTGCATGTATGTGTATAGGCTGTGTGTAATGTGCATGTATGTGTATAGGCTTAATGTGCATGTATGTGTATAGGCTGTATGTGTACAGTATGTGTATAGACTGTGTGTAATGTGCATGTATGTGTATAGACTGTGTGTAATGTGCATGTATGTGTATAGGCTGTGTGTAACGTGCATGTATGTGTATAGGCTGTGTGTAATGTGCATGTATGTGTATAGGCTGTGTGTATGTGTATAGGCTGTATGTGTACAGTATGTGTATAGGCTGTGTGTAATGTGCATGTATGTGTATAGGCTGTGTGTAATGTGCATGTATGTGTATAGGCTGTGTGTAACGTGCATGTATGTGTATAGGCTGTGTGTAATGTGCATGTATGTGTATAGGCTTAATGTGCATGTATGTGTATAGGCTGTATGTGTACAGTATGTGTATAGACTGTGTGTAATGTGCATGTATGTGTATAGACTGTGTGTAATGTGCATGTATGTGTATAGGCTGTGTGTAATGTGCATGTATGTGTATAGGCTGTGTGTAATGTGCATGTATGTGTATAGGCTGTATGTGTACAGTATGTGTATAGACTGTGTGTAATGTGCATGTATGTGTATAGGCTGTATGTGTACAGTATGTGTATAGACTGTGTAATGTGCATGTATGTGTATAGGCTGTGTGTAATGTGCATGTATGTGTATAGGCTGTGTGTAATGTGCATGTATGTGTATAGGCTGTGTGTAATGTGCATGTATGTGTATAGGCTGTGTGTAATGTGCATGTATGTGTATAGGCTGTGTGTAATGTGCATGTATGTGTATAGGCTGTGTAATGTGCATGTATGTGTATAGACTGTGTGTAATGTGCATGTATGTGTATAGGCTGTGTGTAATGTGCATGTATGTGTATAGGCTGTGTGTAATGTGCATGTATGTGTATAGGCTGTGTGTAATGTGCATGTATGTGTATAGGCTGTGTGTAATGTGCATGTATGTGTATAGGCTGTATGTGTACAGTATGTGTATAGACTGTGTGTAATGTGCATGTATGTGTATAGGCTGTATGTGTACAGTATGTGTATAGACTGTGTGTAATGTGCATGTATGTGTATAGGCTGTGTGTAATGTGCATGTATGTGTATAGGCTGTGTGTATGTGTATAGGCTGTATGTGTACAGTATGTGTATAGGCTGTGTGTAATGTGCATGTATGTGTATAGGCTGTGTGTAATGTGCATGTATGTGTATAGGCTGTGTGTAATGTGCATGTATGTGTATAGGCTGTGTGTAATGTGCATGTATGTGTATAGGCTGTGTGTAATGTGCATGTATGTGTATAGGCTGTGTGTAATGTGCATGTATGTGTATAGACTGTGTGTAATGTGCATGTATGTGTATAGGCTGTGTGTAATGTGCATGTATGTGTATAGGCTGTGTGTAATGTGCGTGTATGTGTATAGGCTGTGTGTATGTGTATAGGCTGTGTGTAATGTGCATGTATGTGTATAGGCTGTGTGTAATGTGCATGTATGTGTATAGACTGTGTGTAATGTGCATGTATGTGTATAGGCTGTGTGTAATGTGCATGTATGTGTATAGACTGTGTGTAATGTGCGTGTATGTGTATAGGCTGTGTGTATGTGTATAGGCTGTGTGTAATGTGCATGTATGTGTATAGGCTGTGTGTAATGTGCATGTATGTGTATAGACTGTGTGTAATGTGCATGTATGTGTATAGGCTGTGTGTAATGTGCATGTATGTGTATAGACTGTGTGTAATGTGCGTGTATGTGTATAGGCTGTGTGTAATGTGCGTGTATGTGTATAGGCTGTGTGTAATGTGCATGTATGTGTATAGGCTGTGTATAATGTGCATGTATGTGTATAGGCTGTGTATAATGTGCATGTATGTGTATAGGCTGTGTGTAATGTGCATGTATGTGTATAGACTGTGTGTAATGTGCATGTATGTGTATAGACTGTGTGTAATGTGCATGTATCTGTATAGACTGTGTGTAATGTGCATGTATGTGTATAGGCTGTGTGTAATGTGCATGTATGTGTATAGGCTGTATGTGTACAGTATGTGTATAGACTGTGTGTAATGTGCATGTATGTGTATAGGCTGTGTGTAATGTGCATGTATGTGTATAGGCTGTGTGTAATGTGCATGTATGTGTATAGGCTGTGTGTATGTGTATAGGCTGTATGTGTACAGTATGTGTATAGGCTGTGTGTAATGTGCATGTATGTGTATAGGCTGTGTGTAATGTGCATGTATGTGTATAGGCTGTGTGTAATGTGCATGTATGTGTATAGGCTGTGTGTAATGTGCATGTATGTGTATAGGCTGTGTGTAATGTGCATGTATGTGTATAGGCTGTGTGTAATGTGCATGTATGTGTATAGGCTGTGTGTAATGTGCATGTATGTGTATAGGCTGTGTGTAATGTGCATGTATGTGTATAGGCTGTGTGTAATGTGCATGTATGTGTATAGGCTGTGTGTGTACAGTATGTGCATAGGCTGTGTATAATGTGCATGTATGTGTATAGGCTGTGTGTAATGTGCATGTATGTGTATAGGCTGTGTGTAATGTGCATGTATGTGTATAGGCTGTGTATAATGTGCATGTATGTGTATAGGCTGTGTGTAATGTGCATGTATGTGTATAGGCTGTGTGTAATGTTCATGTATGTGTATAGGCTGTGTGTAATGTGCATGTATGTGTATAGGCTGTGTGTAATGTGCATGTATGTGTATAGGCTGTGTGTAATGTGCATGTATGTGTATAGACTGTGTGTAATGTGCATGTATGTGTATAGGCTGTGTGTAATGTGCATGTATGTGTATAGGCTGTGTATAATGTGCATGTATGTGTATAGGCTGTGTGTAATGTGCATGTATGTGTATAGGCTGTGTGTAATGTGCATGTATGTGTATAGGCTGTGTGTAATGTGCGTGTATGTGTATAGGCTGTGTGTAATGTGCATGTATGTGTATAGACTGTGTGTAATGTGCATGTATGTGTATAGGCTGTGTGTAATGTGCATGTATGTGTATAGACTGTGTGTAATGTGCATGTATGTGTATAGGCTGTGTGTAATGTGCATGTATGTGTATAGGCTGTGTGTAATGTGCATGTATGTGTATAGGCTGTGTGTAATGTGCATGTATGTGTATAGACTGTGTGTAATGTGCATGTATGTGTATAGGCTGTGTGTAATGTGCATGTATGTGTATAGGCTGTGTGTAATGTGCGTGTATGTGTATAGGCTGTGTGTAATGTGCGTGTATGTGTATAGGCTGTGTATAATGTGCATGTATGTGTATAGGCTGTGTGTAATGTGCATGTATGTGTATAGGCTGTGTGTAATGTGCATGTATGTGTATAGGCTGTGTGTAATGTGCATGTATGTGTATAGACTGTGTGTAATGTGCATGTATGTGTATAGGCTGTGTGTAATGTGCATGTATGTGTATAGTGTGTGTGTGTGTAATGTGCATGTATGTGTATAGGCTGTGTGTATGTGTATAGGCTGTGTGTAATGTGCATGTATGTGTATAGTGTGTGTGTGTGTAATGTGCATGTATGTGTATAGTGTGTGTGTGTGTAATGTGCATGTATGTGTATAGGCTGTGTGTAATGTGCATGTATGTGTATAGGCTGTGTATAATGTGCATGTATGTGTATAGGCTGTGTATAATGTGCATGTATGTGTATAGGCTGTGTGTAATGTGCGTGTATGTGTATAGGCTGTGTGTAATGTGCATGTATGTGTATAGGCTGTGTGTAATGTGCATGTATGTGTATAGGCTGTGTGTAATGTGCATGTATGTGTATAGGCTGTGTGTAATGTGCATGTATGTGTATAGGCTGTGTGTAATGTGCATGTATGTGTATAGGCTGTGTGTAATGTGCATGTATGTGTATAGGCTGTGTGTAATGTGCGTGTATGTGTATAGGCTGTGTGTAATGTGCATGTATGTGTATAGGCTGTGTGTAATGTGCGTGTATGTGTATAGGCTGTGTATAATGTGCATGTATGTGTATAGGCTGTATGTGTACAGTATGTGTATAGACTGTGTGTAATGTGCGTGTATGTGTATAGGCTGTGTGTAATGTGCATGTATGTGTATAGGCTGTGTGTAATGTGCATGTATGTGTATAGGCTGTGTGTAATGTGCATGTATGTGTATAGGCTGTGTGTAATGTGCATGTATGTGTATAGGCTGTGTGTAATGTGCATGTATGTGTATAGGCTGTGTGTAATGTGCGTGTATGTGTATAGGCTGTGTGTAATGTGCATGTATGTGTATAGGCTGTGTGTAATGTGCGTGTATGTGTATAGGCTGTGTATAATGTGCATGTATGTGTATAGGCTGTGTGTATGTGTATAGGCTGTGTATAATGTGCATGTATGTGTATAGGCTGTATGTGTACAGTATGTGTATAGGCTGTGTGTAATGTGCGTGTATGTGTATAGGCTGTGTGTAATGTGCATGTATGTGTATAGGCTGTGTATAATGTGCATGTATGTGTATAGGCTGTGTGTAATGTGCGTGTATGTGTATAGGCTGTGTGTAATGTGCATGTATGTGTATGGGCTGTGTGTAATGTGCATGTATGTTTATAGGCTGTGTGTAATGTGCATGTATGTGTATAGACTGTGTATAATGTGCATGTATGTGTATAGGCTGTGTGTAATGTGCGTGTATGTGTATAGGCTGTGTGTAATGTGCATGTATGTGTATAGGCTGTGTGTAATGTGCATGTATGTGTATAGGCTGTGTGTAATGTGCATGTATGTGTATAGACTGTGTGTAATGTGCATGTATGTGTATAGGCTGTGTGTAATGTGCATGTATGTGTATAGGCTGTGTGTTTGTGAGCTGATACATTGTAGCAAAACATCAGAACAGAAGCCTCTTGTGTTAACATTTAGTTTTTTTACATTGAGCTGATACACAGTAACGGAAGCTCAGCTGTCAGCAGTATTAGAATGGGAGTGATTTTTCTTCTGTGATGCCTCCAGTAGCTGCAGGCGTATATACAGATGTCAGCCTCACAGGGTGTGACCCAGTGTAGCAAACCCTCAGCTGTGAGCAGTAATGGGGCCCGTTTTGTGTGTGACCGTGGTGGGAGGTTACTGGTGCGCTTCAGGCCTTGCTGCATGAATGACTCATTTCCCCGTGGACAGTGACGCAGGATCTGCTGCTCCGTCCATCAGTGTCGGATATTATTCACTTCCGAATATCCATCACCCCCCTCCCTCCGGAACACCAGGAGCTGAGGAATGCCCAGCACAGGCCTCCATCACTGACCCAAATTGGGACATCTTATGGGAGGTGCAGGAAGTAAGTGCACCCCCCAGGCTGCGGTCAGTGCAGGTCAGTGACCCAGATCCAGGATTTGGCTTTCAGGATGACCTGGAAATATTCCTGGGAAAAAAAGTGCAATGATTGCGACGTTCAAAGGAACAGGAGGAGGATTCAGGCCGAGGCTAAAAATATAGCTCCAACTGGACGGAAACCGCAGGAGGGCCTGGAGGTGGAAGCGTCAATAACCAAACACAAGGCACAAAATATTGTGCGCGCCTGTGATAGAGAGCAGAGAGGCCTAGGAAAAAGTGTAAGAGCACGCAAAGTAATTCCCCAAACATGCACGCGGGGCACACACATTGCAATGCTGCAGGGTTTTTTTTTTCTTTGTTTTGGGGGGGTGTTATGTTTTTCATACTTTTTGATTTTTGTATTGTGATTTTAGTGCTATTTAGCAACAGAAAAACACCAAACATACACGCGTGTTTTGTAATTCTTTGGGGGAAAAAATGCACAAATTAGTCCTGCAAGAGAAATTGATGTTAAGGATTTCACTGTCCCACTTATAGTATTTATGTTCCATTCCTGGGCCCATCCTGGTATATACTGTCCCCCTCCTGGTATAACTGTTCCTCTCCAGTTTCCCTCCTGGTATATACTATCCCCTCCTGGCATATATGTTCCTCTCCTGGGCTCCTCGTGTATACTGTCCCCCTTCTGGTATATACTGTTCTTCTCCTGCCCCCCTCCTGGTATATACTGTTCTTCTCCTGTCCCCCTCCTGGTATATACTGTTCCTCTCCTGTCCCCCTCCTGGTATATACTGTTCCTCTCCTGTCCCCCTTTTGGTATATACAGTCATATGAAAAAGTTTGGGCACCCCTATTAATGTTAACCTTTTTTCTTTATAATAATTTATGTTTTTGCAATAGCTATTTTAGTTTCATAGATCTAATAACTGATGGACTGAGTAATATTTTTGGATTAAAAAGAGGTTTATTGCACTAACAGAAAATGTGCAATCCGCATTTAATCAAAATTTGACCGATGCAAAAGTATAGGCACCTCAACATAAAAGTGACATTAATATTTTGTAGATTTTCCTTTTGCAAAAATCACAGCCTCTAGTCGCTTCCTGTAGCTTTTAATGAATTCCTGGATCCTGGATGAAGGTAGATTTGACCATTCCTGTTTACAAAACAATTCCAGTTCAGTTAAGTTTGATGGTCGCCGAGCATGGACAGCCGCTTCACATCATCCCACAGATGTTCAATGATATTCAGGTCTGGGGACTGGGATGGCCATTCCAGAACATTGTAATTGTAATTGTTCCTCTGCATGAATGCCTGAGTAGATTTGGAGCGGTGTTTTGGATCATTGTCTTGCTGAAATATCCATCCCCTGCGTAACTTCAACTTCGTCACTGATTCTTGCACATTATTGTCAAGAGTCTGCTGATACTGAGTTGAATCCATGCGACCCTCAACTTTAACAAGATTCCCGGTGCCGGCATTGGCCACACTGCCCCAAAGCATGATGGAACCTCCACCAAATGTTACTGTGGGTAGCAAGTGCTTTTCTTGGAATGCCGTGTTTTTTTCCTCCATGCATAACGCCTTTTTGTATGACCAAACAACTCAATCTTTGTTTCATCAGTCCACAGGACCTTCTCCAAAATGTAACTGGCTTGTCCAAATGTGCTTTTGCATACCTCAGGCGACTCTGTTAGTGGCGTGCTTGCAGAAACGGCTTCTTTCGCATCACTCTCCCATACAGCTTCTCATTGTGCAAAGTGCGCTGTATTGTTGACCGATGCACATTGACACCATCTGCAGCAAGATGATGCTGCAGGTCTTTGGAGGTGGTCTGTGGATTGTCCTTGACTGTTCTCACCATTCTTCTTCTCTGCCTTTCTGATATTTTTCTTGGCCTGTCACTTCTGGGCTTAACCAGAACTGTACCTGTGTTCTTCCATTTCCTTACTTTGTTCCTCACAGTGGAAACTGACAGTTTAAATCTCTGAGACAACTTTTTGTACCTTCCCCTGAACAACTATGTTGAATAATCTTTGTTTTCAGATCATTTGAGAGTTGTTTTGAGGAGCCCATGATGCCACTCTTCATAGGATATTCAAATAGGAGAACAACTTGCAAGTGGCCACCTTAAATACCTTTTCTCATGATTGGATACACCGGCCTATGAAGTTCAAAGCTCAATGAGGTTACAAAACCAATTTAGTGCTTTAGTAAGTCAGTAAAAAGTAGTTAGGAGGGTTCAAATCAAGAAATTGATAACGGTGCCCATACTTTTGCACCGGTCAAATTTTGTTTAAATGCGGATTGCAGATTTTCTGTTAGTACAATAAACCTCATTTCAATCCAGAAATATTACTCAGTCCATCAGTTATTAGATATATGAAACTGAAATAGCTGCTGCAAAAACCCAAATTGTTATAAAGATAAAAGGGTAACATTAATAGGGGTGCCCAAACTTTTTCATATGACTGTATGTTCCTCTGCTGTGCTCCTCCTGGTATAACTGTTCCTCTCCAGTTCCCCTCCTAGTACATACTGTCCCCTCCTTATATATATGTTCTTCTCTTGTGCCCCTCTTAGTATATTCTGTCCCCCTCCTGGTATATATGTTCCTCTCCTGTGACCCTCTTGGTATATACTGTCCCCCTCCTGGTATATATGTTCGTCTCCTGGGCCCCTCCTGATATATACTGTCTCTTTCCTAGTATATGTTCCTCTCCTGGGCCCTTCCTGCTATATACTGACCTTCTCCTGGGCCACTCTTGGTACATATTATCCCCCTCCTGGTATATGTTACTCTCCTAGGCCTCTTGTGATATACTGTATACTGTCCCCCTCTTAGTTTATATGTTCCTTTTCTGGGTCCATCCTTGTATATACTGTCCCCCTCCTGTTATATATATTTCCCTGTCCTGGGCCCCTCCTGGTATATATTGTCCTCCTCCTGGTATATATGTCCCTGTCCTGTCCCCCTCCCTGGTATATATGTCCCTGTCCTGGGCCCCTCCTGGTATATACTGTCCCCCCTCCCTGGTATATATGTCCCTGTCCTGGGCCCCTCCTGGTATATACTGTCCCCCTTCCTAGTATATATGTCCCTGTCCTGGGCCCCTCCTGGTATATACTGTCCCCCTTCTGGTATACAGGTTTCTCTCCTCGGCCCCATGTGGTATAAACTAACTATCCCCCTCCTGGTATATATGTGTCCCTGTCCTGGGTCCCTCCTGGTATATACTGTCCCCCTCCCTGGTATATATGTCCCTGTCCTGGGCCCCTCCCTAGTATATATGTCCCTGTCTTAGGCCCTCCTGGTATATACTGTCCCCCTCCTGGTATACATGTTCCTCTCCTTGGCCCCATGTGGTATAAACTATCCCCCTCCTGGTACATTTGTTGCTCTTCTGGGATTCCCCTGGTATATACTGTATTTGTCCTCCCCAATTCGCACATCATGCGGTGTCGTCCTCTATAGCCGGCTTGCAGTGGCCGGCAGCTGTCATTGGCGTTCAGGCTATGGCAGTGCATGACGTCATTGCCATGCGCCCCCCTCACTCCCTGGGACGCTGCCGGCTTCTGCTTGTTGGGCAGCGTGTATCGCAGTGCAGGGACCCGGCGCACATCCGGCTGAAGTTGGGGCTGGCCCCCTGTACCCCCAGTGAGCGATTCTGTCAGTTGTTCTGACTCCTGAGCAGAGTTAAATTTTACTAGATGTGATGGGAGAAATGTGCGGATGTGTAGATGTAGAAGCTAGATATTGCTTTATGGAAACCCTATGTAGGCAGTTTTTCTTTTTTCTTTCTTGTATTCCCCCCCCCCCCACACCCATAGTTTAGATACTTCTGCTGTTATTCATCATGTGACTAACCTCCCTTCGCTTTTCCCTGCCGTGCCCAGCTGGTATTGTGCCCGTGTGGGATTAGTCACCAGCGGTGCGCTCCTAGCGAGACGCGGCCCGCTCTCTTCTGTCCCTGACCCTTTTTTCATGATTTTTTTTAATTTCTCCAACACTGCTGACAAATTTGTGTAAATCTGTGTTTGTGAGCACTTCTTCTTTTCCAAGATAATCCATCCACCTCATAGGTGCTGATTAGACTGCAGGATTATTGCAGCAGTGTGCCTTAGGCTGGCCAGCATGATTACTGCACAGGGGTGCCTTATGCTGGCCAGCATGATTAATGCATCGGTGTGCCATAGGCTGGCCAGCATGATTATTGCATCGGTGTGCCTTAGGCTGGCCAGCATGATTACTGCACAGGGGTGCCTTAGGCTGGCCAGCATGATTAATGCACAGGTGTGCCTTAGGCTGGCCAGCATGATTACTGCACAGGGGTGCCTTAGGCTGGCCAGCATGATTATTGCATCGGTGTGCCATAGGCTGGCCAGCATGATTATTGCATCGGTGTGCCTTAGGCTGGCCAGCATGATTACTGCACAGGGGTGCCTTAGGCTGGCCAGCATGATTAATGCACAGGTGTGCCTTAGGCTGGCCAGCATGATTACTGCACAGGGGTGCCTTAGGCTGGCCAGCATGATTAATGCATCGGTGTGCCATAGGCTGGCCAGCATGATTATTGCATCGGTGTGCCTTAGGCTGGCCAGCATGATTATTGCACAGAGGAGCCTTAAGGGTGCTTTACACGCTGCAACATCGCTAGCGATCTCGTTAGCTATGTAACACGCCAGATCGCACATACGATTTGCAGAGATCGCACATGTGACCGGCGCTACAAAAATGACCTATGTGCGATCTTGGCAAATCTTATCTGCGATCTGGCGTGTCACAACGCTAATGAGATCCCTAGCGATGTCGCAGCGTGTAAAGCACCCTTTAGGCTGGCCGCCATGATTATTGCACAGGGGTGCCTTAGGCTGGCCGGCATGAATATTGCACAGGGGTGCCTTAGGCTGGCCGGCATGAATATTGCACAGGGGTGCCTTAGGCTGGCCGGCATGAATATTGCACAGGGGTGCCTTAGGCTGGCCGGCATGATTATTGCACAGGGGTGCCTTAGGCTGGCCACAATAAAAAGGCTTTCTAAAATGTGCAGTTTTACAGTATTGGAGATAAGGGGGGAGGGAGAGAAAAAAGCCTTTTTTTTGTGGACATAGTCTTAGATCTTTGAGTTCAGCTCATGAAAAATGGGAGAAAAACTGAAGTGTTGTGTGTTTTATATTTCTCTTCTGTGTATAGAATACATAAGGAATAAAAAACTTGCAAAACTTTCTAGCAAATTAAGGCCAGACTTCCAGCCCGGCTGCGTGTAACACTGCACAACTGCGCCGTCGCCCCCCCCCCCCCCCCGGATCCTGTTCTGGTGGTCTTATCACGTACAGGTGGTCTGTAGGAGTGCAGCAGCTGGGAGATATGATGCTTTCACTGCAGCGACTGCCAATATTCCTGGAACATGCAGCGTTCTGTTCCTGGCTGCGATCAGCCACTTCCTGTTAACTCTTCGGAGTCAGGACGTGTTGGAGGGGTGGAAGGATTTCGAGTCTCTGGTTATATCATGTGTCGCGTGAGATCCGATGTGTATTCTGGATATTACATTTAGGAAATATTACAGCCATGCGGTGCACACACAGGGGGTCCAAAAGTAGGTGGACAGTATGTGTAATAGGGTTATGAAACGTCGTGTAAAGTGAAACTGACTCAGTTGCCCTTAGCAACCAATCAGATTTCACCTTTCATTTTCCGAAGTGTCTGTGAAGAATGAAAAGTGGAATCTGATTGGATGCTAAGGGCAACTGAGTCAGTTTCACTTTACACCATGTTTGATAACTAGTGTTGAGCGGACCCGGAGTAGAAAAATCCGGATCCGCGCGGTTTCAGCGTTAGATCCGAGTCCCACCCGGACGCGGGATTCCAGGTGCACGATCCGGATTCGGCTTTTATTTATTTTTTCTTTCTATTTCTCTCTTCCTCTCTTCTCTTTCTCTTCTCTTTCTCTTCTCTTTCTCTTCTCTTTCTCTTCTCTTTCTCTTCTCTTTCTCTCTTTCTCTTCTCTTTCTCTCTTTCTCTTCTCTTTCTCTCTTTCTCTCTTTCTCTCTTCTTTCTCTCTTCTTTCTCTCTTCTCTTTCTCTCTTCTCTTTCTCTCTTCTCTTTCTCTTTCTCTCTTTCTCTCTTCTCTTTCTCTCTTTCTCTTTCTCTTTCTCTCCTTTCTCTCCTCTTTCTCTCTTCTCTCTTTCTCTCTTTCTCTCTTTCTCTCTTTCTCTCTTTCTCTTTCTCTCTTTCTCTTTCTCTCTTTCTCTCTTTCTCTTTCTCTCTTTCTCTCTTTCTCTTCTTTTCTCTTTCTCTCTTCTTTCTCTCTTCTTTCTCTCTTCTTTCTCTCTTCTTTCTCTCTTCTTTCTCTCTTCTTTCTCTCTTCTTTCTCTCTTCTTTCTCTCTTCTTTCTCTCTTCTTTCTCTCTTCTTTCTCTCTTCTTTCTCTCTTCTTTCTCTCTTCTGTCTCTCTTCTTTCTCTCTCTTCTCTTTCTCTCTCTTCTCTTTCTCTCTCTTCTCTTTCTCTCTCTTCTCTTTCTCTCTCTTCTCTTTCGCTCGCTTTCTCTTTCGCTCGCTTTCTCTTTCGCTCGCTCTCTTTCTCTCTTCCTGGATTCCGCTCCATATTGACCCGGATCGGATCTCGGACTTCCTTGTCAACCCGCCACTAATCCGCCGGACCCGGATTATTAGCAATCCGCTCAACTCTGTTGATAACCCTTTTACACATACTGTCCGCCTACTTTTGGAGCACCCTGTATCCTAATGCAACATCCCGTAGTCTTCTGAATTTGGGATATTCTTAGATTAGGATTGCGAGTGCTTTTTTATTTTTTATACCATATATACCCTTCCAATAACCAACCGCCTTGCTATACAATTATAGAGTTAGAAGGGGTGGAATTACAGTATTTACTGCGGACAAAAATAGGGGAGAGGTTCCTGCTGCAGCGCACGGTCTTACTACTGCAGAAGAGAGAAAAATACTCTAAATATGAAATATAATCAACAATATACGACCCCAATTCCCCCCCAAAAAAGCCTGAAGAATGCAATGATCTGGAAATCTTATTTTATTCACAAAAAAAAAATTGAAAAAAATTTGATTAATTTAGGAATTGATGGCAGAGACACATCTCTAAGTGGGGAAAGGGTTAACAAAAGTTCGGAAAAGTAAGTGGTACTATTAACACTAGAAGTCCAAGAAATTTTGAGCCTCCCCCTGAAGTCCCGAAAGAGGGTCAAATGACCCTTAGGGGTACTTCTCACACGTTTTTTGTTACGCAGCAGTGACCTCATCAGTGATCTTGCGGTGTGTGACACTGAGCAGTGATCTGACCCCTGCTGTGAGGTCGCCGCTCGTTACACACAGTGCTGGTTCATTTTTTGGACGTTGCTCTCCCGCTGTGAAGCATACATCGCTGTGTTTGACAGCGAGAGAGCAACGATCTGAATGTGCAGGGAGCAGGGAGCCGGCTTCTGGCAGCCTGCGGTAAACTGTAACCAAGGTAAATATCGGGAAACCAAGCGAAGCCCTTTGCTTGGTTACCCGATATTTACCTTGGTTACTAGCACCGCCGCTCTCATGCTGCCAGTGCCGGCTCCCTGCACAAGTAGCCAGAGTACACATCGGGTAAATAAGCAAAGCGGTTTGCTTATTAACCCGATGTGTACTCTGGCTAGGAGTGCAGGGAGCCAGCGCTAAGCGGTGTGCGCTGGTAACCAAGGTAAATATCGGGTAACCAAGCCCTTGGTTACCCGATATTTACCTTAGTTACCAAGCACAGCATCGCTTCCACGCGTCGCTGGGGGCTGGTCACTGGTCGCTGGTGAGATCTGCCTGATTGACAGCTCACCAGCGACCATGTAGCGACGCACCAGCGATCCTGACCAGGTCAGATCGCTGGTGGGATCGCTGGAGCGTCGCTAAAGTGTGACGGTACCCTTAGTCCAAACTGACCTAAATAACTAGAAACTAAATGACTAAACTCAATGGGAAAACAACAACCTCCTGTGGTGCGACAGTAATGGCCTTTATTACAGAACAAAAGATGGTGATTATAGTATGTTAGCTAAAATCCTTCAGGTCATTCAACCCGTCTCTGGGTTCCAAAGGTAGAAATGTTAAATGACCCCTCTCTGGGACTTCTAGTATTAAATTAACAGTCCAGAATTTTTTTTTTTTTTGTCTAGGTCACATATTTGTGTATATAAAAGTAAAAACATGTTAGAGAGGCAGAGTCTCCCAAAAGCAAAGATGGTCGGAGGTCACCAATCTGTGAACAACTGCGTAAAATAAAAGTGTAGAATGGTTTCAGAAATATATGTTCTTTAATGTAAAATTGCAAAGTGCATGAATATCCACCATATACAGTACAAAATCTCAAAAGATTCAGATTCTGGAGAAATCCATGTGTACAAGGAGAAGGCCTAAGGTCAGTATTGGTTGCTCCTGATCTACGGGCCCTCAGGCGGCACTGCATTATACACAGACATGATTGAGTCGTGTAAGTTCTTGCATTGGCTCAGGAATATTTCCAGAAATCATTTATCTGTGAACACAAGTTGCCATGAAAACTACAAATGGAAGAAGAAACCGTGCATCAACACAATCCAGAAACTGGCGTCTTCTCTGGGCCAAAGCTCATTCATAATGGATAGAGGCAAAATGGAAAACGGTTCTGTGGTTGGATGAATCAAAATGTGAAATTCTTTATAGAAACCACAATGCAGAATCATTAGGAGAGGGATTGTCCAGCTTGTTATGGAGGAGAGGGACCGTCCGGCTTGTTATGGAGGAGAGGGACCGTCCGGCTTGTTATGGAGGAGAGGGACCGTCCGGCTTGTTATGGAGGAGAGGGACCGTCCGGCTTGTTATGGAGGAGAGGGACCGTCCGGCTTGTTATGGAGGAGAGGGACCGTCCGGCTTGTTATGGAGGAGAGGGACCGTCCGGCTTGTTATGGAGGAGAGGGACCGTCCGGCTTGTTATGGAGGAGAGGGACCGTCCGGCTTGTTATGGAGGAGAGGGACCGTCCGGCTTGTTATGGAGGAGAGGGACCGTCCGGCTTGTTATGGAGGAGAGGGACCGTCCGGCTTGTTATGGAGGAGAGGGACCGTCCGGCTTGTTATGGAGGAGAGGGACCGTCCGGCTTGTTATGGAGGAGAGGGACCGTCCGGCTGGTTATGGAGGAGAGGGACCGTCCGGCTTGTTATGGAGGAGAGGGACCGTCCGGCTTGTTATGGAGGAGAGGGACCGTCCGGCTTGTTATGGAGGAGAGGGACCGTCCGGCTTGTTATGGAGGAGAGGGACCGTCCGGCTTGTTATGGAGGAGAGGGACCGTCCGGCTTGTTATGGAGGAGAGGGACCGTCCGGCTTGTTATGGAGGAGAGGGACCGTCCGGCTTGTTATGGAGGAGAGGGACCGTCCGGCTTGTTATGGAGGAGAGGGGACCGTCCGGCTTGTTATGGAGGAGAGGGACCGTCCGGCTTGTTATGGAGGAGAGGGACCGTCCGGCTTGTTATGGAGGAGAGGGACCGTCCGGCTTGTTATGGAGGAGAGGGACCGTCCGGCTTGTTATGGAGGAGAGGGACCGTCCGGCTTGTTATGGAGGAGAGGGACCGTCCGGCTTGTTATGGAGGAGAGGGACCGTCCGGCTTGTTATGGAGGAGAGGGACCGTCCGGCTTGTTATGGAGGAGAGGGACCGTCCGGCTTGTTATGGAGGAGAGGGACCGTCCGGCTGGTTATGGAGGAGAGGGACCGTCCGGCTTGTTATGGAGGAGAGGGACCGTCCGGCTTGTTATGGAGGAGAGGGACCGTCCGGCTTGTTATGGAGGAGAGGGACCGTCCGGCTTGTTATGGAGGAGAGGGACCGTCCGGCTTGTTATGGAGGAGAGGGACCGTCCGGCTTGTTATGGAGGAGAGGGACCGTCCGGCTTGTTATGGAGGAGAGGGACCGTCCGGCTTGTTATGGAGGAGAGGGACCGTCCGGCTTGTTGCGGAGGGGAGGGACCCTCGGCCTTGTTGCGGAGGGGAGGGACCCTCGGCCTTGTTGCGGAGGGGAGGGACCCTCGGCCTTGTTGCGGAGGGGAGGGACCCTCTGCCTTGTTGCGGAGGGGAGGGACCCTCTGCCTTGTTGCGGAGGGGAGGGACCCTCTGCCTTGTTGCGGAGGGGAGGGACCCTCTGCCTTGTTGCGGAGGGGAGGGACCCTCGGCCTTGTTGCGGAGGGGAGGGACCCTCGGCCTTGTTGCGGAGGGGAGGGACCCTCGGCCTGGTGCCTATGACATGGGCATATTACACGTGAAAGGCGCCATCAACGATGAGCATTATATAGAAGTTTTAGAACATTTGCACCAACCAGACGTCAAGGGAAGACCTTGCATATATCAGCAAGAAGGTGATCATTGCTTTCTTATTTGCTTTATGTTTTACACAAGGTCCTATTTTTCTAGTTTGTATCTAGATTATTTTACTCTGTCCTGCCGTAGTAAGGAGCGGGTTTTCTGCAGCAGGAGCTTCTCCCCACTCTGTGAGAAGACGCTGTATTTCCTCCCTTCATCTTACTATGACACCAATTTTGAATTCTTTATTTAGTTTTCAACGATTACGCACGAATCCTCCATGTCTGTTCATCCTGCGCTTCTCACTTCACGAAGTTGAGCATTTTTCATTTCAGTAAAAAATATATTGTCGCTTTCGTTTTTGGTTTTTGGCTTGGTAATATCCCTTTAAATGTCTTGTTGTTACCTGTCGTTTCCCCCAATCTCGGGGCTGTGCACAGTTCTGTACGGACTCGCTCACATATTGTGTTCTTCGCCATCGCTCATCCGTCCTCTCCAGAGGCTTTGTTTAGTCTGTGTGCAAATCCCAGAGAAGGAAGACAGGCTTCAAAGAATAAGATGTATCTCCAGATGGATCAGGAGGTGGTCGCACGGGGAACGGGACCGAGCGCAGCCCTCGCCGCTTCCTGCTGATTCAGGGGACAGCAAATCCGTTTTTAAGGCTACAGAATAGACATTGAGAGATGTGTGTGGGTATTTCCAGATCTGCACCACAGCCATACTGTATATCTGATCACCCCTCCAATATATACTATAATACTGCTCCTATATACAAGAATATAACTACTATAATACTGCTCCCTATGTACAAGAATATAACTACTATAATACTGCCCCCTATGTTCAAGAATATAACTACTATAATACTGCCCCCTATGTACAAGAATATAACTACTATAATACTGCTCCTATGTACAAGAATATAACTACTATAATACTGCTCCTATGTACAAGAATGTAACTACTATAATACTGCTCCTATGTACAAGAATATAACTACTATAATACTGCTCCTATGTACAAGAATATAACTACTATAATACTGCCCCTATGTACAAGAATATAACTACTATAATACTGCCCCCTATGTACAAGAATATAACTACTATAATACTGCCCCCTATGTACAAGAATATAACTACTATAATACTGCTCCTATGTACAAGAATATAACTACTATAATACTGCTCCTATGTACAAGAATGTAACTACTATAATACTGCCCCTATGTACAAGAATATAACTACTATAATACTGCTCCTATGTACAAGAATATAACTACTATAATACTGCTCCTATGTACAAGAATGTAACTACTATAATACTGCTCCTATGTACAAGAATGTAACTACTATAATACTGCTCCTATGTACAAGAATATAACTACTATAATACTGCCCCTATGTACAAGAATATAACTACTATAATACTGCTCCCTATGTACAAGAATATAACTACTATAATACTGCTCCCTATGTACAAGAATATAACTACTATAATACTGCCCCTATGTACAAGAATATAACTACTATAATACTGCTCCTATGTACAAGAATATAACTACTATAATACTGCTCCTATGTACAAGAATGTAACTACTATAATACTGCTCCTATGTACAAGAATATAACTACTATAATACTGCCCCTATGTACAAGAATATAACTACTATAATACTGCTCCCTATGTACAAGAATATAACTACTATAATACTGCCCCTATGTACAAGAATATAACTACTATAATACTGCTCCTATGTACAAGAATATAACTACTATAATACTGCTCCTATGTACAAGAATGTAACTACTATAATACTGCTCCTATGTACAAGAATATAACTACTATAATACTGCCCCTATGTACAAGAATATAACTACTATAATACTGCCCCCTATGTACAAGAATATAACTACTATAATACTGCCCCCTATGTACAAGAATATAACTACTATAATACTGCTCCTATGTACAAGAATATAACTACTATAATACTGCTCCTATGTACAAGAATGTAACTACTATAATACTGCCCCTATGTACAAGAATATAACTACTATAATACTGCTCCTATGTACAAGAATATAACTACTATAATACTGCTCCTATGTACAAGAATGTAACTACTATAATACTGCTCCTATGTACAAGAATGTAACTACTATAATACTGCTCCTATGTACAAGAATATAACTACTATAATACTGCCCCTATGTACAAGAATATAACTACTATAATACTGCTCCCTATGTACAAGAATATAACTACTATAATACTGCTCCCTATGTACAAGAATATAACTACTATAATACTGCCCCTATGTACAAGAATATAACTACTATAATACTGCTCCTATGTACAAGAATATAACTACTATAATACTGCTCCTATGTACAAGAATGTAACTACTATAATACTGCTCCTATGTACAAGAATATAACTACTATAATACTGCCCCTATGTACAAGAATATAACTACTATAATACTGCTCCCTATGTACAAGAATATAACTACTATAATACTGCCCCTATGTACAAGAATATAACTACTATAATACTGCTCCTATGTACAAGAATATAACTACTATAATACTGCTCCTATGTACAAGAATGTAACTACTATAATACTGCTCCTATGTACAAGAATATAACTACTATAATACTGCCCCTATGTACAAGAATATAACTACTATAATACTGCTCCTATGTACAAGAATATAACTACTATAATACTGCTCCTATGTACAAGAATGTAACTACTATAATACTGCTCCTATGTACAAGAATGTAACTACTATAATACTGCTCCTATGTACAAGAATATAACTACTATAATACTGCCCCTATGTACAAGAATATAACTACTATAATACTGCTCCCTATGTACAAGAATATAACTACTATAATACTGCTCCCTATGTACAAGAATATAACTACTATAATACTGCCCCTATGTACAAGAATATAACTACTATAATACTGCTCCTATGTACAAGAATATAACTACTATAATACTGCTCCTATGTATAAGAATATAACTACTATAATACTGCCCTTATCTACAAGAATATAACTACTATAATACTGCCCTTATCTACAAGAATATAACTGCTATAATACTGCCCCCTATGTACAAGAATATAACTGCTATAATACTGCCCCCTATGTACAAGAATATAATTGCTATATTACTGCCCCCTATGTACAAGAATATAACTAGTATAATACTGCTCCTATGTACAAGAATATAACTACTATAATACTGCCCCCTATGTACAAGAATATCACTACTATAATACTGCTCCCTATGTACAAGAATATAACTACTATAATACTGCTCCTATGTACAAGAATATAACTACTATAATACTGCTCCCTATGTACAAGAATATAACTACTATAATACTGCCTCTATGTACAAGAATATCACT
Source organism: Anomaloglossus baeobatrachus (assembly GCF_048569485.1). Classification (NCBI taxonomy): domain Eukaryota; kingdom Metazoa; phylum Chordata; class Amphibia; order Anura; family Aromobatidae; genus Anomaloglossus; species Anomaloglossus baeobatrachus. The sequence continues at coordinate 40,690,107 of NC_134353.1, read as the reverse complement.
ACTATAATACTGCTCCCTATGTACAAGAATATAACTACTATAATACTGCCTCTATGTACAAGAATATCACTACTATAATACTGCTCCCTATGTACAAGAATATAACTACTATAATACTGCTCCTATGTATAAGAATATAACTACTATAATACTGCCCTTATCTACAAGAATATAACTGCTATATTACTGCCCCCTATGTACAAGAATATAACTACTATAATACTGCTCCTATGTACAAGAATATAACTACTATAATACTGCTCCTATGTACAAGAATATAACTACTATAATACTGCCCCTACAGTCAGGGCCAGAAATATTTGGACAGTGACACAAGTTTTGTTATTTTAGCTGTTTACAAAAACATGTTCAGAAATACAATTATATATATAATATGGGCTGAAAGTGCACACTCCCAGCTGCAATATGAGAGTTTTCACATCCAAATCGGAGAAAGGGTTTAGGAATCATAGCTCTGTAATGCATAGCCTCCTCTTTTTCAAGGGACCAAAAGTAATTGGACAAGGGACTCTAAGGGCTGCAATTAACTCTGAAGGCGTCTCCCTCGTTAACCTGTAATCAATGAAGTAGTTAAAAGGTCTGGGGTTGATTACAGGTGTGTGGTTTTGCATTTGGAAGCTGTTGATGTCACCAGACAACATGCGGTCTAAGGAACTCTCAATTGAGGTGAAGCAGAACATCCTGAGGCTGAAGAAAAAGAAAAAATCCATCAGAGAGATAGCAGACATGCTTGGAGTAGCAAAATCAACAGTCGGGTACATTCTGAGAAAAAAGGAATTGACTGGTGAGCTTGGGAACTCAAAAAGGCCTGGGCGTCCACGGATGACAACAGTGGTGGATGATCGCCGCATACTTTCTTTGGTGAAGAAGAACCCGTTCACAACATCAACTGAAGTCCAGAACACTCTCAGTGAAGTAGGTGTATCTGTCTCTAAGTCAACAGTAAAGAGAAGACTCCATGAAAGTAAATACAAAGGGTTCACATCTAGATGCAAACCATTCATCAATTCCAAAAATAGACAGGCCAGAGTTACATTTGCTGAAAAACACCTCATGAAGCCAGCTCAGTTCTGGAAAAGTATTCTATGGACAGATGAGACAAAGACCAACCTGTACCAGAATGATGGGAAGAAAAAAGTTTGGAGAAGAAAGGGAACGGCACATGATCCAAGGCACACCACGTCCTCTGTAAAACATGGTGGAGGCAACGTGATGGCATGGGCATGCATGGCTTTCAATGGCACTGGGTCACTTGTGTTTATTGATGACATAACAGCAGACAAGAGTAGCCGGATGAATTCTGAAGTGTACTGGGATATACTTTCAGCCCAGATTCAGCCAAATGCCGCAAAGTTGATCGGACGGCGCTTCATAGTACAGGTGGACAATGACCCCAAGCATACAGCCAAAGCTACCCAGGAGTTCATGAGTGCAAAAAAGTGGAACATTCTGCAATGGCCAAGTCAATCACCAGATCTTAACCCAATTGAGCATGCATTTCACTTGCTCAAATCCAGACTTAAGACGGAAAGACCCACAAACAAGCAAGACCTGAAGGCTGCGGCTGTAAAGGCCTGGCAAAGCATTAAGAAGGAGGAAACCCAGCGTTTGGTGATGTCCATGGGTTCCAGACTTAAGGCAGTGATTGCCTCCAAAGGATTCGCAACAAAATATTGAAAATAAAAATTTTTTTTTTGGGTTTGGTTTATTTGTCCAATTACTTTTGACCTCCTAAAATGTGGAGTGTTTGTAAAGAAATGTGACAATTCCTACAATTTCTATCAGATATTTTTGTTCAAACCTTCAAATTAAACGTTACAATCTGCACTTGAATTCTGTTGTAGAGGTTTCATTTCAAATCCAATGTGGTGGCATGCAGAGCCCAACTCGCCAAAATTGTGTCACTGTCCAAATATTTCTGGACCTAACTGTATAACTACTATAATACTGCCATATATCCTCTCTTTTGGTACCGTTCGCTTGTGTCGGAGGTGATTGGTTTCTGCTGGTTACACCCTGGTGTTCAGTAGATGATTTTGGTAGGACGGAGTTAATCCAGCGCTGTCCTTGTTTTTCTCCTCTATTGATACTGTTATGGTTTCCACACCCACGCTCCTCTCCTTCCTCTGTATAAGTCCTTGGATCTCTGTATAGACAATAAGTAGATTGTTACCACAGAGCGGCATAATCTCCATCAATGCTGGGAAAGTGCACGACTGCGCTGTGCAATACCTTCACTCTTTGGGAACGTCGCACCAGTTTTTTTGACTTTTTTTTTTTTCCTATTTTCTCATTATGTTTCTGAAAAATAAAAAAACCCTCACTTTGCAGTGCGCGCTGCAGCAGTCAATCTAACGTGTTTTTTTTTGTTCCCGTATTGAATGGAGACCCCCCGTTCCCGTAATGAATGGAGACCCCCGTTCCCGTAATGAATGGAGACCCCCGTTCCCGTAATGAATGGAGACCCCCGTTCCCGTAATGAATGGAGACCCCCGTTCCCGTAATGAATGGAGACCCCCGTTCCCGTAATGAATGGAGACCCCCGTTCCCGTAATGAATGGAGACCCCCGTTCCCGTAATGAATGGAGACCCCCGTTTCCGTAATGAATGGAGACCCCCGTTCCCGTAATGAATGGAGACCCCCGTTCCCGTAATGAATGGAGACCCCCGTTCCCGTAATGAATGGAGACCCCCAGTTCCCGTAATGAATGGAGACCCCCGTTCCCGTAATGAATGGAGACCTGCCGTTCCCGTAATGAATGGAGACCCCCGTTCCCGTAATGAATGGAGACCCCCGTTCCCGTAATGAATGGAGACCCCCGTTCCCGTAATGAATGGAGACCCCCGTTCCCGTAAGGAATGGAGATCCCCCATTCCCGTAATGAATGGAGACCCCTGTTCCCGTAATGAACACAGGCGATTCCCCGTACACCAGATATTGGGGAATAGTTCAGGTTCTCCTCCCATGGAGACGCCCATGTTACCTTCCCGCTCCGGATTTGGGGTCTTCCACCTGTGGATCCTCCGTATCACCACCATAGAGAGAAATGGTGTACACAGCTTCTGTGCACAGCAATGTATTACCATGGTTCTTCATTACAACCAAACCCCGCAGAGTCGGATCCTGTCCTCTGTCCCTTCTTGTTACTCTACTTAATTTGTTTTGGGAGGTCAGGGGTTAAGTCTTGTCTGTTTTTTTGTGGTTTTCGGTGCAGTGGATGGAATATTGGCGCTTCCGGCTTGTTACCGGACGGCTTCCTGGCATGTGTGCACTGCTGCCATCGGGGGCTGCGGACCCCTCCTCACCATAGATCTATCCCCTTTCTTCACTTATTCTTCTGACTTTCAGAGTAAGTGTTTACCAAGAGTTATCCTAAATAATGTCACCGCAGGAAGGCGAGAACGTCACCGATATTCCCAAAATACTGCACACATCTTTACTTTCAACGTGACCCCAGTAGGAGGTTTTCTCTGAGCTCATTGTCACTATTGTGCTGTGTATGCAGTGCGAGAGGGGACGACTCCACTGACAAAAGCCCCCCGTATACAGAACATAGCTTATAATACTGCCCCTCTGTACAAGAATATAATATAGTATAATACTGCCCCTATGTACAAGAATATAATATAGTATAATACTGCCCCCATGTACAAGAATATAACTACTATAATACTGCCCCTATGTACAAGAATATAACTACTATAATACTGCCCTCTATGTACAAGAATATAACTACTATAATACTGCCCCTATGTACAAGAATACAACTACTATATTACTGCCCCTATGTACAAGAATATAACTACTATATTACTGCCCCTATGTACAAGAATATAACTACTATATTACTGCCCCTATGTACAAGAATATAACTACTATAATACTGCCCCCTATGTACAAGAATATAACTACTATAATACTGCCCCTATGTACAAGAATATAACTACTATAATACTGCCCCCTATGTACAAGAATATAACTACTATAATACTACTCCTATGTACAAGAATATAACTACTATATTACTGCCCCTATGTACAAGAATATAACTACTATATTACTGCCCCTATGTACAAGAATATAACTACTATATTACTGCCCCTATGTACAAGAATATAACTACTATAATACTGCCCCCATGTACAAGAATATAACTACTATAATACTGCCCCCTATGTACAAGAATATAACTACTATAATACTGCCTCTATGTACAAGAATATAACTACTATAATACTGCCCCTATGTACAAGAATATAACTACTATAATACTGCCCCTATGTACAAGAATATAACTAATATAATAATGCTCCTATGTACAAGAATATAACTAGTATAATACTGCCCCTATGTACAAGAATATAACTACTATAATACTGCCCCCATGTACAAGAATATAAAAGAATATAACTACTATAATACTGCTCCTATGTACAAGAATATAACTACTATAATACTGCCTTCTATGCACAAGAATATAACTACTATATGTGAAGATGTAATTTACCCTCTCACTGTATATGCTGTGATACTATGTCATGATATGCATATTTCCCTGGTTGTATTAGTTGTAATTCATGTATTTCCTTGGGGGAGCTACTGATCTCAATGTGTCTCTCTCATACAATTGTAGTCTTGGCATCTAATGTGATTATGTAAATAGCCTGTCCTCTTCTTTCCAGAGTTGTGTATCTAATCTGTAATTGAATTGGCCAGTGAAGGAATAGTCATTGTTCTGCACAGCAGGGGATCCCTTCATCTACTGTGGCTGGCAGACATATCGGAGCCCTGTGATGGACCAAACCATTGATGATAGGATGTGTGACCCCCACCCCCTGAACATGGTGGGCTGGTCAAGGAGCACAGACAATGCATTTCCCTTTTTGTAACTTCAGAGTGAGCTGAAACTTGAAGGGAGCAGGAGCTCCAGCCTGTGTGGCTGTGGACACGGACGGAGCTAGGCCTGTGTGGCGGCCCGTGGGATTGTGTGGAACTCTTTGGACTACTGTAAGGACGATTGCTTTGTAATCCGGTCCGAGGATTGTCGGGAAGGGCCCCCGAATCTGTTTTACGTGGACTTATCGTGTGCTGTTCCAGTGTTCTTGTGAATAAACCTGTTGGATCGTTCCTCGGCCTGTTGTCTCTCCTTGCTCTGCTGTACACCCCGTCACAAACTGGTTGGCAGCGCTGGGATCAGAGCAGAAGGAATGGAGGACAATGGCTCAACATCAGGAACCAGCACTGCAGAGTACAAGACCTGGACTTTGGGGAGCCTGCAATCAAAGGCCCGTGAAGTAGGAGTTCGTTTCAAAGGACTCTCCAAGGAGCAGCTGATTGAGGCGCTAGAAGGAGTCTGCTCGCAAAATGACGTGGAGGAAGGATCCTCACAGCAAAGGGAGGAAAGACGGGAGCTGGAGGTAAATACCCAAAAAAGTCAATGGATTGTGTGGTACAAGGAAAAGATGGCACTGCTTGGAGATGAGGCCACCATAGAAGATAAGAGGGAGGCCATGCGTGGAGCTGAAGAGAAGGAGCGCAGGATGGAGGAGATGGCATTGCTGGATAAGCAGCTCGCTGTGGAAGCCGCGAGAGGTTCCAGACAGACTGTAACCCCAGCACCCATCATGAGGGAACTTCCCAGAGTGTCCCGCAAAGACTTCAAGCAGTTTAATGAGGCTGCTGGTGACATTGAGGGCTTCTTCCAGGACTTTGAGCATCAGTGTCGATTAATGGAAGTCCCGGACAGGGAGCGCGTCCGGCATCTGGTTGGGCTCTTAGAGAGTGGAGCTGCTGAAGCCTATAGAGCTATGGACCCTCGGTGGAACTGTGAGTATGCGGAGATTAAACAGACTATTCTAAAACATTATGCTGTGACCCCAGACACTTACAGGACTCAGTTCCGTGCTTTAGCCTGTGATGGGGAAGTGTCTTTTAAGATATATGCTCATAGACTCAAACAAATATGTAATCGCTGGCTGGAGGCAGAGGAGGCCTTATCTTGGGAGACCTTCCTGCAGGTCATCCTAAAAGAACAATTCTTTGCCCAGTGCCCCGCTGAGATCCGGGAATGGGTGCGTGAGAGAAAACCAGCGACAGTGGAGGAAGCTGCTGCTCTAGCTGATGAGGTGCTCACTATCAAGCCTCAGTGGAGGGTTCTGTTGGAGGATGGAGAGACGCCTAACAGCTCCACAACACCGGATGCCCCCAGTTATTCTGTCCCCATTGTTCCCCGTTCCTCTAAGCCACCACATGTTGATACCCGTGTTAATGTGCCTCCAGTTGCTTCTACTGCACTTTCTGGAATACGCCGGGGAGAGGAAGTAACAGAGCGCAGGTGTTATGTTTGTAGGCATCCCGGGCATTTGCAGGCCTCATGCCCAGCCAGCCCATGGAGGAATCATCCTCAAACCCCTACAGCACCTTCAGGTGGGAGCCGGCCTCCAAGTTCCCCTACCCCTTACCCAAGAGGACGCCTTGGATGGAGGGAGACCCAGCTCAGATGCTATCAATGTGGACAGCCAGGGCATCGGCAAGTCTCCTGCCCAGCTGTTCAAATGAGGACTGATCCTGCACCCAATCGGATTGTTAATTATTTACAGCCCAGTGCCATGGAGGAAGATGTGGCACCGTTATGTGAGGACTGGCCTAGTGACTCAGCCCCCCATGTTGCACCACCAGGAGTTTACGGGGTGCGACCCGCAGTTATGACGACTTCTGCTCATCGAGGTAAGCACTTGCAGGAGGTTGTGCTGGATGGACAGAGACTTGTTGGATTTTGTGACTCGGGTGCTTTCCTCACACTGGCTGATCCCCGAGTGGTTCGGCCTGAGGCAATCCATAGAGGACCTGGGATTGTCATTGAACTGGCTGGTGGACAATGGAGGACTATTCCCACAGCCACTGTGGATCTGAACTTTGGTTTTGGGGTCAAGCGATGTGTGGTTGGGGTGATGGGTGGTCTGCCTGCAGCTGTTCTCCTGGGCAATGATGTGGGAGAGCTACGATGCCAATTCGTGGCTGCATGAAGCCACATGTAAGTAACGCTCTGCCTGTGTGTACTTAACCAGTGACCTGTAGAGGTCCCTAGTACGTACACAAGTTGGGAGGGGGAGGGATTGTGAAGATGTAATTTACCCTCTCACTGTATATGCTGTGATACTATGTCATGATATGCATATTTCCCTGGTTGTATTAGTTGTAATTCATGTATTTCCTTGGGGGAGCTACTGATCTCAATGTGTCTCTCTCATACAATTGTAGTCTTGGCATCTAATGTGATTATGTAAATAGCCTGTCCTCTTCTTTCCAGAGTTGTGTATCTAATCTGTAATTGAATTGGCCAGTGAAGGAATAGTCATTGTTCTGCACAGCAGGGGATCCCTTCATCTACTGTGGCTGGCAGACATATCGGAGCCCTGTGATGGACCAAACCATTGATGATAGGATGTGTGACCCCCACCCCCTGAACATGGTGGGCTGGTCAAGGAGCACAGACAATGCATTTCCCTTTTTGTAACTTCAGAGTGAGCTGAAACTTGAAGGGAGCAGGAGCTCCAGCCTGTGTGGCTGTGGACACGGACGGAGCTAGGCCTGTGTGGCGGCCCGTGGGATTGTGTGGAACTCTTTGGACTACTGTAAGGACGATTGCTTTGTAATCCGGTCCGAGGATTGTCGGGAAGGGCCCCCGAATCTGTTTTACGTGGACTTATCGTGTGCTGTTCCAGTGTTCTTGTGAATAAACCTGTTGGATCGTTCCTCGGCCTGTTGTATCTCCTTGCTCTGCTGTACACCCCGTCACACTATAATACTGCCTTCTATGCACAAGAATATAACTACTATAATACTGCCCCTATGTACAAGAATATAACTAGTATAATACTGCCCCCATGTACAAGAATATAACTAGTATAATACTGCCCCTATGTACAAGAATATAACTACTATAATACTGCTCCTATGTACAAGAATATAACTACTATAATACTGCCTTCTATGCACAAGAATATAACTACTATAATACTGCCCCTATGTACAAGAATATAACTAGTATAATACTGCCCCCTATGTACAAGAATATAACTACTATAATACTGCCCCTATGTACAAGAATATAACTACTATAATACTGCCCCCTATGTACAAAAATATAACTACTATAATACTGCCCCTATGTACAAGAATATAACTACTATAATACTGCCCCTATGTACAAGAATATAACTACTATAATACTACCCCCTATGTACAAGAATATAACTACTATAATACTGCCCCCTATGTACAAGAATATAACTACTATAATACTGCCCCTATGTACAAGATAACTATTATAATACTGCCCCTATGTACAAGAACATAACTACTATAATACTGCCCCCTATGTACAAGAATATAACTACTATAATACTGCCCCCTATGTACAAGAATATAACTACTATAATACTGCCCCCTATGTACAAGAATATAACTACTATAATACTGCTCCCTATGTACAAGAATATATCTACTATAATACTGCCCCATTAATAAAACATACAGACTGATCTGTGTGTTTCTGGCGGAGCGCTGTGTGACTTATGAATTATTTTCTCTTCCGTATAATTCTTGCTCCTTCTTGATGTTCCTGTGATCCTCTCGGCTGTTTCGTTACCCCCCCCACTCCCTCCCAGAGGTGCCTTCTTTGAAGAGCTCAGAATCTGTGTTGGTGCTGCAGCCCTCGGCTCCGGGGGTCTTGCGGCTCTGTGACCTCTTTACATGAATTAGTCAGTTACACCCCCTCCGTGTCTAATTGATTTCTCTATCTGCTGACCCCGCTCTTTTCTCTGCGCTTCGCTTTCGTTACATCAATGACTTCTACATAAGGGGATATAAAAAGATTGGGAATATCGGATGAGCTTAGTGCCGATGGTGGTGCATGATAGCGGTATTTTTTATTTTTATAGTATTTTTATCTTGCTTTATTGTAATGTGTGCTTGTAAATGTGTGTGTGTGTGTGTGTGTGTGTGTGTGTGTGTATATATTTTATATATATATAATATATGGTATATATATACGCACACACACACACACACACACACACATATTATATATATATATATATATATATATATATAGTTTTTAGAGTATTTTAGAGTATTTTTTTTTATTATTGATCAACAACTATGTTCTCAATCAACCCAAAGGACTCATAAATATCAAAGCTTAATATTTTTGGAAGTTGGAGGGTTTTTTTTTTAGATTTGGCTATCTTAGGAGGATATCTGTTTGTGCAGGTAACTATTACTGTGCAGAATTATTAGGCAACTTAATAAAAAACAAATCTATTCCCATCTCACTTGTTTATTGTCACCAGGTAAACCAATATAACTGCACAAAGTTTAGAAATAAACATTTCTGACATGCAAAAACAAAACCCAAAAAATTAGTGCCCAATATAGCCCCCTTTCTTTATGGTGACACTCAGCAGCCGACCATCCATAGATACTGTCATTGCTTGATCTGTTTCCGATCAACATTGCGTGCAGCAGCCACCACAGCCTCCAGACACTGCTCCCAGAGGTGGACTGTTTTCCCTCCCTGTAGATCTCACATTTTGAGGCACCACAGGTTCTCTATGGGGTTCAGATCAGGTGAACAAGGGGGCAGTGTTATTATTTTTTCATCTTTTAGAGCTTTACTGGCCAGCCACGCTGTGGAGTAGTTGGATACATGTGATGGAGCATTGTCCTGCATGAAAATCATGTTTTTCTTGAACGATACCGACTTCTTCCTGTACCACTGCTTGAAGAAGTTGTCTTCCAGAAACTGGCAGTAGGTCTGGGAGTTGAGCTTTACTCCATCTTCAACCCGAAAAGGTCCCACAAGTTACTCTTGATGATCCCAGCCCATACCAGTCCCCACCTCCACCTTGCTGGCGTCTGAGTCGGAGTGGAGCTCTCTGCCCTTTACTGATCCAGCCTCTGGCCCATCCATCTGCCCATCAAGAGTCACTCTCATTTCATCAGTCCATAAAACCTGTGAAGAATCAGTCTTAAGATATTTCTTGGCCAAGTCTTGACGTTTTATCTTCTGTTTCTTGGTCAGAGGTGGTGGTTTTCCAGGCTTCCTTACCTTGTCCATGTCCCTGAGTATGGCACACCTTGTGCTTTTTGATACTCCAGTAACGTTGCAGCTCTGAAATATGGACAAACTAGTGGCAAATGGCAACTTGGCAGCTTCATACTTGATTTTCCTCAATTCATGGGCAGTTATTTTGCGCCTTTTTTTGCCCAAAACGCTTCTTGCGACCCTGTTGGTTATTTGCCATGAAACGCTTGATTGCTCGGTGATCACGCTTCAAAAGTTTGGCAATTTCAAGACTGCTGCGTCCCTCTGCAAGACATCTCACAATATGGACTTTTCAGAGCCCGTCAATCTCTCTTCTGACCCATTTTGCCAAATGAAAGGAAGTTGCCTAATAATTAAGCACACCTTATATAGGGTGTTGATGTCATTACACCGCACCCCTCCTCATTACAGAGAGGCACATCTCCTGATTTACTTAATTGGTAGTTGGCTCTCAGCCTATACAGCTTGGAGTAGGACGACATGTATAACAAGTGTCATGTGACCAAAATACTAATTTTCCTAATAATTCTGCATACAGTGTGTATGTATGTGTATATATGCGTATGTATGTATGTGTGTGTATATAATATATATATTATGGACTGTGTAAAGTGAAACTGACTCAGTTGCCCTTAGCAACCAATCAGATTCCACTTTTCATTCTTCACAGACTCTTTGGAAAATGAAAGGTGGATTCTGATTGGTTACTAAGGGCAACTGAGTCAGTTTCACAGATCCAGTTTTCACAGATCTCCCTATGTGTGTATATGTGTGTGTGTGTGTGTGTATATGTATGCATATGTATGTATATATATATATATATATATATATATATATATATATATATATATATATATATATATATATAAAATATATTTTATATATATATATAATATATTTTAGTGTATATGTGTGTGTGTGTGTGCGCGTATATATATATTCTGTGTGTGTGTGTATATATAATATATTATTTTTTAGAGTGTTTGTGTATGTATATATGTGTGGGTATGTATGTGTGTGTGTATATATATATATATATATATATATATATATATATATATATATATATATATATATATATATATATATATATATATATATATATAATATTTCTCATGTGTGTGTGTGTGTGTATATATATATACACTCATAATGTATATGTGTGTGTATATATGTATATATATAATATAATATATACACGCACGCACTGGCCCCCACTATGGGTTACGCTGCCGTCTTTTCTCCCCCGCCCCGTCAGACCTCTGTGCAGCTTGTATACCGCCCTGTATAATGCCGTTAGTATACGGACACTCGATAGCCAGTGAGTGATTTTTCTCTTTTATTATATCTTCCTCCCAGAATAGCTGTGTCCGGATGTGGAGCTCGTCCAGCTGTGGCCAGATCTATGTTCGGTTTTCAATGGCGACATTATTACATTATGAATCGCTGTTTCCTGCTGAGGATCTCATTGTGTTTGATGCTGTCCAGCTCATGTGTCTCCCTCCTCCGAAAAGCTGCATCCCACCCATCTGTCCTCTGCGTGCCTATGCATCCTCGGAATCATGGCTGTCCGCATGTTGTGGGGTGGCACTTTTTGGCTGATGTAAATCACGTAATTAAAGCGTGCGTGGTGTAGCTTGTTTTGTGTTTTTTTTTTGGGTGGGGTGCTCTTGGGGATATCTGGTAGTGGACAGCTTGGATGAAGCTGCTCGGTTTGGACACTCTTGATTGGACAGATTGTCATTTTTACTTAAAACCCACATCTGCTAAGAAATGGGTGAAAGGAGGAGGGTTCGCCCGATTGACGAGCAGACATCAGTACAATTGACCTGTGTGACAATTAGAGATGATATCACAGGAGCTGATGACATCACTAACCATGTAGACTACCGATACAGTGCCTACAAGTAGTATTCAACCCCCTGCAGATTTAGCAGGTTTACACATTCGGAATTAACTTGGCATTGTGACATTTGGACTGTAGATCAGCCTGGAAGTGTGAAATGCAGCAAAAAAGAATGTTATTTCTTTTTTATTTTATTTTTTAAATTGAGAAAAGTTTATTCAGAGGGTCATTTATTATTCAACCCCTCAAACCACAAGAATTTTGTTTGGTTCCCCTAAAGTATTAAGAAGTATTTCAGGCACAAAGAACATTGAGCTTCACATGTTTTGGATTAATTATCTCTTTTTCCAGCCTTTTCTGACTAATTAAGACCCTCCCCAAACTTGTCAACAGCACTCATACTTGGTCAACATGGGAAAGACAAAGGAGCATTCCAAGGCCATCAGAGACAAGATCGTGGAGGGTCACAAGGCTGGCAAGGGGTACAAAACCCTTTCCAAGGAGTTGGGCCTACCTGTCTCCACTGTTGGGAGCATCATCCGGAAGTGGAAGGCTTATGGAACTACTGTTAGCCTTCCACGGCCTGGACAGCTTTTGAAAGTTTCCACCCGTGCCGAGGCCAGGCTTGTCCGAAGAGTCAAGGCTAAGCCAAGGACAACAAGGAAGGAGCTCCGGGAAGATCTCATGGCAGTGGGGACATTGGTTTCAGTCAATACCATAAGTAACGTACTCCACCGCAATGGTCTCCGTTCCAGACGAGCCCGTAAGGTACCTTTACTTTCAAAGCGTCATGTCAAGGCTCGTCTACAGTTTGCTCATGATCACTTGGAGGACTCTGAGACAGACTGGTTCAAGGTTCTCTGGTCTGATGAGACCAAGATCGAGATCTTTGGTGCCAACCACACACGTGACGTTTGGAGACTGGATGGCACTGCATACGACCCCAAGAATACCATCCCTACAGTCAAGCATGGTGGTGGCAGCATCATGCTGCCACCACCATGCCAAAAATAGTCTTGGTGAAATGGTGGAAGGGGATGAGGGTAAAGCCAACCTGCTGAATGACTTTTTTTCTACGGTTTTTATACAAGAAAATGCCATGGCAGATGACATGACCAGTGATACCATAAATTCACCCTTGAATATTACCTGCTTAACCCAGCAGGAAGTACGCCGCCGCCTCGAAATCACTAAGGTTGACAAATCTCCGGGCCCGGATGGCTACACCCCAGAGTACTACAGGAATTGAGTTCTGTGATAGATAGACCATTATTTTTAATCTTCTCAGATTCCTTAATAACAGGGTCGGTCCCACAGGACTGGCGCATAGCAAATGTGGTGCCAATATTCAAAAAGGGGACAAAAACTGAGCCGGGAAATTATAGGCCGGTAAGTTTAACCTCTACGGTTGGTAAAATCCTTGAGGGTTTCTTGAGAGATGCTATACTGGAGTATCTCAAGAAAAATAACCTTATGACAGAGTATCAACATGGGTTTATGAGGGATCGATCCTGTCAAACTAATTTGATCAGCTTCTATGAAGAGGTAAGTTCAAGCCTGGACCAGGGAAATGCAGTGGATGTTGTGTATATGGACTTTTCAAAAGCTTTTGATGCGGTGCCACACAAAAGGTTGGTACATAAAATGAGAATAATGGGGATAGGGGAAAATATGTGTAACTGGGTTAAAAACTGGCTCAGTGATAGGAAACAAAGGGTGGTTATTAACCCCTTCACGACCATGGACGGATATATCAGTCATGGATCGTGTCCCGGTAAGCCCAGCTGACATGTGTGCCTACATGTTCCGAGTGGAATCGCATTCCACCCTGAACATTAACCCCTTAGATCTCGCTGCCAAAGGCTGGCAGCGAGATCTATATGCGCGCGGCCATCTTTTTTACTTACCGCCGCCCCCTCCGGACGTCACGTGAGTGATCACGTGACGTTCGGTGGTTGCCATCGTAGCACAGGGTCATGTGATGACGCCTGGTGCTACGAAGTTTCACTTTCATTCTTCCTCGGCACGGAGCAGTGGAAGAAAGAAAGTGACTATTTCTGCTGTTTACAGCGGTATAGCTGTGATCAGCAGATAGCGATCAGCGATCGGATTGCTGATCGCTATAGCCCCCTAGGGGGACTAGTAAAATAAAATAAAAAAAGTAAAAAAAAAGTTTTAAAAAATTAAAAAAAAAACAAAACCTAAAAGTTCAAATCACCCCCCTTTCCCCCCATTGAAAATTAAAGGGTTAAAAAATAAATAAATATACACATATTTGGTATCGCCGCGTTCAGAAATGCCCGATCTATCAAAATATAAAATCAATTAATCTGATTGGTAAACGGCGTAGTGGCAAAAAAATTCCAAACGCCAAAATTACGTTTTTTGGTCGCCGCAAGTTTTACGCAAAATGTAATAACAGGCGATCAAAACTTAGCATCTGCGCAAAAATGCTACCATTAGAAACATCAGCTCGAGACGCAAAAAATAAGCCGTCTCTGAGCCATAGATCCCAAAAAATAAGAACGCTACGTGTTTTGGAAAATGGCGCAAAACGTGCGCCACTTTTATTGGACAAACTTGTGAATTTTTTTTAACCCCTTAGATACAAGTAAACCTATACATGTTTGGTGTCTACAAACTCGCACCGACCTCAGGTATCATACCCACACATCAGTTTTACCATATAGTGAACACCGTGAATAAAACATCCCAAAAACTATTGTGCCATCACACTTTTTTTGCAATTTTTCCACACTTGGAATTTTTTTGCTGCTTTCCAGTACACCATATGGTAAAACTTATGGTTTCATTTAAAAGTACAACTTGTCCCGCAAAAAACAAGCCCTCATATGGCAAGATTGGCGGAAAAATAAAAAAGTTACGGCTCTCGGAAGAAGGGGAGCAAAAAACAAAACCGCAAAAACGGAAAGTGCCCCGGGGCTGAAGGGGTTAATGGTACGTACTCGGACTGGGTCTCAGTTCATAGTGGGGTACCACAGGGGTCAGTATTGGGCCTGCTTCTTTTCAACATATTTATAAATGACCTTGTTGGGGGCATGCGGAGTAGAATTTCAATATTTGCAGATGATACTAAACTCTGCAGGGTAATCAATACAGAGGAGGATAATTTTATATTACAGGGAGATTTATGTAAATTGGAGAATTGGGCTGAGAAGTGGCAATTGAAGTTTAATGTAGATAAATGTAAGGTCATGCACTTGGGTAGAGGAAATAACATTTATGATTATGTACTTAATTGTAGAACACTGGGTAAAACAGACACAGAAAAAGACTTGGGTGTATGGGTGGATGGTAAACTTCACTTTAGTGGCCAGTGTCAGGCAGCTGCTGCCAGGGCTAATAAAATAATGGGATGTATTAAAAGAGGTAGAAGTGTTCATGAAAAAAATATAGTTCTACCTCTGTACAAGTCACTAGTGCGACCGCACGTAGAATACTGTGTACAATTCTGGTCACCGATATATAAGAAGGACATAGCTGAACTGGAGAGGGTGCAAAGAAGACCACCAAGATTATTAGAGGAATGGGTGGGCTGCAATAGCAAGACAGGAAAAACGAAGGCTTAGGGGGGATCTAATCACAATGTATAAATATATGAGGGGACAGTACAGAGACCTTTCCAAAGATCTTTACACCTAGGCCTGCGACTGGAACACGGGGGCATCCGCTACGTCTTGAGGAAAGAAGGTTTAATCATAATCACAGACGAGGATTCTTTACTGTACAAGCAGTGAGACTATGGAGCTCTCTGCCGCATGATGTTGTAATGAGTGATTCACTACTAACATTTAAGCAGAGCCTGGACGCCTTTCTTGAAAAATGTAATATTACCAGTTATGTATATTAGATTTTATGACAGGGTATTGATCCAGGGAACTAGTCTGATTGCCGGATGTGGAGTCAGGAAGGACATTTTTTCCCCACTGGAACTTGTTCGCCACATTGGTTTTTTTTTGCCTTCCTCTGGATCAACATGTTAGGCTACGGGTTGAACTAGATGGACTTAGAGTCTCCCTTCAACCTTAAAAACTATGATACTATGCTGTGGGGCTGTTTCTCAGCCAAGGGGCCTGGCCATCTGGTCCGCATCCATGGGAAGATGGATAGCACGGCCTACCTGGAGATTTTGGCCAAGAACCTCCACTCCTCCATCAAGGATCTTAAGATGGGTCGTCATTTCATCTTCCAACAAGACAACGACCCAAAGCACACAGCCAAGAAAACCAAGGCCTGGTTCAAGAGGGAAAAAATCAAGGTGTTGCAGTGGCCTAGTCAGTCTCCTGACCTTAACCCAATTGAAAACTTGTGGAAGGAGATCAAGATTAAAGTCCACATGAGACACCCAAAGAACCTAGATAACTTGGAGAAGATCTGCATGGAGGAGTGGGCCAAGATAACTCCAGAGACCTGTGCCGGCCTGATCAGGTCTTATAAAAGACGATTATTAGCTGTAATTGCAAACAAGGGTTATTCCACAAAATATTAAACCTAGGGGTTGAATAATAATTGACCCACACTTTTATGTTGAAAATTTATTAAAATTTAACTGAGCAACATAACTTGTTGGTTTGTAAGATTTATGCATCTGTTAATAAATCCTGCTTTTGTTTGAAGTTTGCAGGCTCTAACTTATTTGCATCTTATCAAACCTGCCAAATCTGCAGGGGGTTGAATACTACTTGTAGGCACTGTGTATATGGGCATGATGACATCACAGTCTTTGCTATGAAGTTTCAAGAGACTGATGACATCACTTTATGTATAGCCTATTAACTAACAATGGACAATGACCTCACTATATAGACTTCTCCTATGGGCCTGATGACATATCAGTGTATGCTATCAATTTGCCAGAAACTGATGACATCACTCTTTATGCAGCCTATGAATTAACAAGGGGACAATGACATCACTGACCTGCTTTTTGATTGACAAGGGGATAGTGACATCACTAACCGTGTAGAATACTCTTATGGGCATGATGACATCACAGTGTTTGCTATGAATGTACAAGACACTGATGACATCACTCTTTGTGCAGCCTATGAATTTACAAGGGGACAATGATATCATTGACTGTCTTTTTAGTTAACATACAGATAGTGACATCACTAACCATGTACACTACTCCTAAAGGTCTGATGTGATCGCTTAGTGTTTCCTATGAATTTGCAGGATTCTGATGACATCACTTTGTCCAGCCTATGAACTAATAAGGGGACAGTGACATCACTGACTGTAACCTACATCCCTCTGTCGATAAATTATGACCTCATCGGGTACAATGACATCACTAATTGTGCAGCCAATCATGTAACTAGGACTGTGCTGACATCACTTAGTGTTGCCTGTAAATGAACAAGAGGGTGGTGACATCACTGTGTGCAGCCTATGGATTAACAAGGAGACAATGACATCACCCTCCGTGTTGACTTTTATGTAGCTGCTACATCTTACCCATAAATCACTAAGAGGCGGATAATATGGCTGTATGTGCAACCCGTGAATTAACAGGACGACAGTATCACTAACGCAAAGCATAGGTAGTAAGGGCACGGTCACGTAGTATTGGCTGTGAGTGAAGAGGCTGATGACATCACTGACTGTGCGGCCTATGAGTGACCAAGTGGAGGGTGACATCACTGATGATGTAGTCTGTGAATTAACCAGAAGTCGATGACATCACTGACTAACACCAAGCCGGGGGAATTGATTCTGCTGCCCATGAATTAACAAGTAACGGATGACATCACTGACTGTGGAACGAGTGAATGAATTACAGGAGATGACTTCACGGACTGTGTGTAGTTCATGAATTATCCAGCAGATGATATCCCGGACTATGCAGCTAGGTAACAAGAAGCCATTGGAATAGTCACTGATCCTGATGACATCACCGTATGCTCAGCCTATGGGGCGATGACATCACTGTATGCTCAGCCTATGGGGCGATGACATCACTGTATGCTTTGCCTATGGGGCGATGACATCACTCTATGCTCAGCCTATGGGGCGATGACATCACCGTATGCTCAGCCTATGGGGCGATGACATCACCGTATGCTCAGCCTATGGGGCGATGACATCACCGTATGCTCAGCCTATGGGGCGATGACATCACTGACTATAGGTTTGCGCAACAAATGGAGGCAATGACATCACAAACTGTGCAGCATTTTTTAAATGACAAGGTCAACAGTGACATCACTGACCCATTTACATATGAAATATGCAAAGGATGAGGACATCACTGTCTTGGTGTACTGCATAATAACAAGGGGGCTATGACATCACTAACTTCAGCCTATGAATACAAGTGAAGTGACGTTATTAATGGTGAAGATTGGATTCACAAGAAGTTGATGACATCACTGACTGCTTACTAGTGACAAAAAGATGACATCACTGACGGCTTACTGTTAAAGGAAAAATGGTGATATCACTTACTGGTGAAGGGAAAAAATGACATCACTTACGGCTTACTAGCGGCGAAAATAAGATGACATCACTGATGGCTTACTAGTGAAGGAAAATGATGACACCACTGACTGCTTACCAGTGAAGGAAAATGATGACATCATTGACTGCTTACTAGTGATGAAACTAAGATGACATCACTGACTACTCACTAGTGAAGGGAAAATGATGACATCACTAATGCCTTACTAGTGAAGGGAAAAGATTACATCACTGTTGGTTTACTAGTAAAGGAAAAATGGTGACATCACTGACTGCTTACTAGTGACGAATAAAAGATGTTATCGTTGACTGCTTACTACCGTGTTTTTCCAAAAATAAGACCCTGTCTTATGCTTTTTTTTGCCCCCCCCCAAAAAAAGCACTAGGGCTTATTTTTGGAGGATGTCTTATTTTTGGATAAACATGGTTGGGGGTAAGTTTACCCCCCCCCCAAAGAAAAAAAAAAAGCAGACTCTTTCCCCCCCCCCCCCCCCCCAACTTCCCAGGAGACTCATACTTAACAGACTTGGACGTCTGCGTGGCTCCCAGGTCCTCCCTGTGATCTCCGGTGGGTGCTGCACGCTTTCCTCACACACACACACACACCACATCCAGCGTTACAGAATACTTCCGTCCGCAGGGAATGATGGGAGGAAGTCACGTGTGTCCGCAGGTCCTGTTGCAGCAGGTCCTTGCACTCCACCGCACTGCCTCTCAGGATTCTGCCGGCCAGAAGAAATTGGTGTCACTGGATGTGGTGAGAGCTGATGTGTGCGGGGGTGCGATCACTGCAGCTCCTCTGCTCAGTGTCAGGTGAGTGTGATTGTGGGGTGTCCGCTATCTATAATGAAGTGTCCTGCAGTATCTAACTTTTTTAGCTGCATGGACACTTTATTATTGAACTGCGACTAGGACTTATTTTTGGGAGAGGGCTTATATTTAAGCCTTGCTCCGAAAGTGCTGAATATCCCTGCTAGCGCATATATTTGGGGGAGGGCTTAATTTTGGAAAAACACAGTCGTGACGAATAAAAGAAGACATCGTTGACGGCTTACTAGTGATGAATAAAAGATGACATCATTGATGGCTTACTGGTGACTAATATAAATATGATATCATTGACGGCTTACTGGTGACGAATCAAAGATGACATCACAGACGACTTACTAGTGAAGGGAAAAAGATGACATCATTGACTGCTTACTAGTGATGAAAATAAGATGACATCACTGACTACTTACTAGTGACGAAAATAAGATGACATCACTGACTACTTACTAGTGACGAAAATAAGGTGACATCACTGACTGCTTAATAGTGAAGAATAAAAAATGACATCACTGCTTCCTATTGAAGGGAAAAAGATGACATCACTGACGGCGTACTAGTGAGCGAAAAAGATGACATCACTGACGTCTGACTGTTATTAATGAGTTGATGACATCACCACTGCTCTGCGCAGACTCTGTTTGGCCAGTATTGCTTTATCTTCCCCCTCTCCACACATAGGGGCCATACAGGGGCACATTTTAGGGTAAATGCTGGTGAAACCTCTGCGATTTCCCCTTCTCGCCTTTGGCGTCACCTCCCACTGCAATTGTTAATTAATTGATCACTCTGGATTCTGAATGAGACAAGGTTTTTGGGTTGTTTTTTTTTTTCAGCCTTTGTCTTAAATGGAATCGTACGAAGCAGATGACTAATTAACAGGACGTAAAATCTATCCCCCCCCTTGTGTTGGTGCGTGGAGCGGTTCCAGGAGACTGTCCCTGCCGGGGATCTGGACCCGCTCTATACAAAAGGTGCTTTATTGGGAAATTAAGCAATAACGCGGATGCTAAAGCTGCGGTGGCTAATCTTCTCATTAACCCATTCATTACCCAGGGTGCCAGCCAACACTCTGCCATTGTGCTCGGTGCGGGCAGAGTCTCCCAGAAAGTGACTGGAGGAGTAATGAGATGTCTCGCGGCCGAAAAAATGTAAAAGTGAAGACACTATACAGCGTTCCTTAGCATTGTAAGATTCCTGCTTTGTCAATAAGTGGGAATCGTGTTGAGACTGGAAAACCAAACACATGAAGGTTTGCTGAAACGCTCCCCGACCGTGACCCTCCTCTGCGAGCGAAACCGGCCATATAATATACTAATACTGAACTGATACATTGTAACAAACTGTCAGCACAAGCGGAATAGTTGTCTGTCTTTGTAGTGAAATTGCAGCGTTGGGTCAGGAGCACGTTTGTGTGAATATGAGCTCGCAGGTATGTGAAGAGGAGCTACAGTGCAGAAAATCTTAGAAAGTCGCAAAAGTTGTGACTGTGCGGGGGGGGGGTAATTGTGCTGCGGTCTGTGCGGGGGGGGATTGTGCTGCAGTCTGTGCGGGTGGGGATTGTGCTGCAGTCTGTGCGGGAGGGAGATTGTGCTGCGGTCTGTGCGGGGGGGGGGGGGGATTGTGCTGCGGTCTGTGCGGGGGGGATTGTGCTGCGGTCTGTGCGGGGGGGTGGGATTGTGCTGCGGTCTGTGCGGGGGGGGGATTGTGCTGCGGTCTGTGCGGGGGGGGATTGTGCTGCGGTCTGTGCGGGGGGGGGATTGTGCTGCGGTCTGTGCGGGGGGGGATTGTGCGGCGGTCTGTGCGGGGGGGGGGGATTGTGCGGCGGTCTGTGCGGGGGGGATTGTGCTGCGGTCTGTGCGGGGGGGGATTGTGCTGCGGTCTGTGCGGGGGGGGGGGATTCTGCGGCGGTCTGTGCAGGGGGGATTCTGCGGAGGGATTCTGTGGCGGTCTGTAGGGGGGATTCTGTGGCGGTCTGTGCGGAGGGATTCTGCGGCGGTCTGTGCAGCGTTTCTGCTGCAATTTTGTTTGATTCTGTGACATCTTCAAAGTTGTGATTGATATATGTGGATATGGGGCGACACGGCAGGCCTGTGGCTATGGGGGCGGCACGGCAGGCCTGTGGCTATGGGGGCGGCACGGCAGGCCTGTGGCTATGGGGGCGGCACGGCAGGCCTGTGGCTATGGGGGCGGCACGGCAGGCCTGTGGCTATGGGGGCGGCACGGCAGGCATGTGGGTATGGGGCGGCACAGCAGGCCTGTGGCTATGGGGGCGGCACGGCAGGCCTGTGGGTATGGGGCGGCACAGCAGGCCTGTGGCTATGGGGGCGGCACGGCAGGCATGTCGGTATGGGGCGGCACACATTGGAAACGCCTGACCTGCCCGGTTTCCAGGGATGAGTGGAGCACAGATAGGCCAGGATGTGAGAGCGGGATATTAATAGAGTGCAGAGGAATTCCTGCTCGGAAATCCAGGCTTTACCCCTGACATGACGCAGACCCCGGCTCTGTCACTTCTTCTGCCGGGTTCTGATCCCGCTCATGGACTGTGACGCCAGCGCATGCACCGTCCTCCCTAATCCTGTGTTCTGCGTCTCCGTCTGATGATGTCACTGGTTCCTGCACAGCTATGGGCTTATTACAGGCCAGAAGCGGCTGATGTCAGTCACACAGGAAGATAAGTGTTCCATACAGTAATGGTGGAGGGGGTGTGGACTTCCTGGCTGTCATTTATAGTCAGAAACAGCCGAGTACAGAGGATAGGTAATTGTAATCCACCGTGTAATGGGATCTCTCAGCTGGCTACTGTCCTGAAGGAGTTACTGAGTGATGTCATCATCCTCTTGTTTATACACAAGCTGTGTGACTAATGATGTCATCAATCCTTTTATTAATTCATAGTTTGCATTTCCTATAAAACTTATGAATTAAAAAAGGGAGGATGACCTCCCCAAAAGGGCAGCCTGTGAATTAACCAGGGGAAGGTGACATCAGTGATGACCTCACTGGCTAGAGGTTGAGGGCCTCGCTTGGCGGAGGTGGGAGGGCCTCGCTTGGCGGAGGTGGGGGGGCCTCGCTTGGCCAGAGTTTGGGGGCCTCGCTTGGCCGGAGGTTGGGGGCCTCGCTTGGCCGGAGGTTGGGGGCCTCGCTTGGCCGGAGGTTGGGGGCCTCGCTTGGCCGGAGGTTGGGGGCCTCGCTTGGCCGGAGGTTGGGGGCCTCGCTTGGCCAGGGGTCGGGGGCCTCGCTTGGCCAGGGGTGGGGGGGCCTCGCTTGGCCAGAGGTGGGGGGGCCTCGCTTGGCCAGAGGTGGTGGGGGGGCCTCGCTTGGCCAGAGGTGGGGGGGGGGCCCTCGCTTGGCCAGAGGTGGGGAGGGGCCCTCGCTTGGCCAGAGGTGGGGAGGGGCCCTCGCTTGGCCAGAGGTGGGGGGGGGGCCTCGCTTGGCCAGAGGTGGGGGGGGGGCCTCGCTTGGCCAGAGGTGGGGGGGGCCTCGCTTGGCCAGAGATGGGGGGACCTCGCTTGGCCAGGGGTTGGGGGGGCCTTGCCTGGCCAGGGGTTGGGGGGCCTCATTTACCGTACAGCCCGTTACAAGGTGCTGATGACATCAGTAGTGAATCAGTGACCTCATCAGGGAGGGTGATGAATGTTCTCCTTTGTATTGTTGAGCACAGACTCTGCATAGCGATTGTAATTTGCATGAATTTTTAGACTCACAAGGTCTATTAAATGAGAAGTTAGGTTTAGTCATTTGTTTTCACCTGAGGGCCGAACATGTTATAAGACAACCCGGAAATCAGATGCAGTACCGCATTTCACCACTAGAAGTGTCGTCCCTGAGCCTTCCTTCAGGGCTCTGCCCTCCTTTCTCGGGTGGATTGAGCCGTATTATAACCTTAGCTGTGACTTGGCAGCCGTTACTGTTTATAGGGGGACAAAATATGTCCATAATGGGGGTACACAACTTTTTTTTTTATAGAACTTTTATTAACATTTATTAAGGCAAGAAAAGTTTTGTCATGTGACTGCAGCGGTGGAGAAGTCTCCGTCTAGCCCTCATTCTTGGGAAGTTTCCCTGGAAGCCGGGATTCCAGGATGAGTCATGTGACCTTTTGTCTTCTCTTTCAGTTGGAGACAATAAGTGAGCTATTGGCTTCTACTTTAAAGAAAATGAATGTGGACCTGTCCCAAAAGCCCACGCATCGTCCCTCGTACGGCAGGGCTGGAAATCGGGAGTTAACCCTTGATTTTCTAGGGGTTGTAAAAAATGGATTATTTTGGACTTGGGAGTCAGATTACATTCCAAAAAATGCTAGTTTTCCTACTCTGACTCTTCCAGACAATGCCCTACATGGGGCCTTCTTCAGCTCCGGATGGCACCCTACACCCAACACCATGGTCAATGTATATCCGCACCAAATCTAACCAACACGAAAGTGAAAATGGACCCAACTGTCCCAGTTCTTCTCTCCTTTACAAAGGAAGAGCAAGCCCAGTTTATAGATTTATGGGTCGGAGAGATTGACATATAGAGGGTCCTTACTTTTTATTCTCCTTTTGACGCCCTCTATCTTCCTTGGATTTGAGAATAGTGACCAGAACTCAACCTTTTACTTCTTGCAGGTGAGGAGATCAAGGTTCCCACAGATGGTTCTTTATGGAATACAAGACTGACGGCTGAGCTGATCCTTCACGTACGGTAAGGCCACCGCTTCTTTGATCTTTGGGCTACTTCATGATTCATGGTCACGGTTCTGTTTCGGAGCATTTGTGAACATTTTTCGGTATGCAGCTTAGACACAGTAAGTTGGGTTTTTGATATGCTACTAGTAGACGTTAGGTTGGGTTTTTGGTGCGCTGCTAGGAGACGTTAGGTTTTTGGTACGTTGCTAGGAGAGGTTAGGTTGGGTTTTCGGTACATTGCTAGGAGAGGGTAGCTGGAGTTTTCGGTACGCTGCTAGAAGGCAGATTGGGTTTTGGTGCACTGCTAGGAGACGGTAGGCTGAGTTTTGATACGCTGCTAGGAGATGTTGGGTTTTTGGTGGGCTGCTAGGAGACGTTAGGTTAGGTGTTTGTTACGTTGCTAGGAGAGGTTAGCTTGAGCTTTCGGTACATTGCTAGGAGAGGGTAGGTTGGCATTTTGGTGCACTGCTAGGAGATATTAGTTTTGGGTTTTTGATGTGCTGCTAGGAGACGGTAGGCTGAGTTTTGATGCGCTGCTAGGAGATGTTGGGTTTTTGATGGGCTGCTAGGAGACATTGGGTTATTGGTGTGCTCTAGGAGACCTTGGGTTTTTGATGGGCTGCTTAGGAGACCTTGGGTTTTTGATGGGCTGCTTTGGAGACCTTGGGTTTTTGATGGGCTGCTAGGAGACCTTGGGTTTTTGGTGTGCTGCTAGGAGACCTTGGGTTTTTGGTGGGCTGCTAGGAGACCTTGGGTTTTTGGTGGGCTGCTAGGAGACCTTGGGTTTTTGGTGGGCTGCTAGGAGACCTTGGGTTTTTGGTGGGCTGCTAGGAGACCTTGGGTTTTTGGTGGGCTGCTAGGAGACCTTGGGTTTTTGGTGGGCTGCTAGGAGACCATGGGTTTTTGGTGGGCTGCTAGGAGACCATGGGTTTTTGGTGCGCTCCTAGGAGACGTTAGGTTAGGTGTTTGTTACGTTGCTAGGAGAGGTTAGCTTGAGCTTTCGGTACATTGCTAGGAGAGGGTAGGTTGGCATTTTGGTACACTGCTAGGAGATATTAGTTTTGGGTTTTTGATGTGCTGCTAGGAGACGGTAGGCTGAGTTTTGATGCGCTGCTAGAAGATGTTGGGTTTTTGATGGGCTGCTAGGAGACCTTGGGTTTTTGGTGGGCTGCTAGGAGACCATCGGTTTTTGGTGGGCTGCTAGGAGACCATGGGTTTTTGGTGGGCTGCTAGGAGACATTGGGTTATTGGTGTGCTCTAGGAGACCTTGGGTTTTTGATGGGCTGCTTAGGAGACCTTGGGTTTTTGATGGGCTGCTTTGGAGAGCTTGGGTTTTTGATGGGCTGCTAGGAGACCTTGGGTTTTTGGTGGGCTGCTAGGAGACCTTGGGTTTTTGGTGGGCTGCTAGGAGACCTTGGGTTTTTGGTGGGCTGCTAGGAGACCTTGGGTTTTTGGTGGGCTGCTAGGAGACCTTGGGTTTTTGGTGGGCTGCTAGGAGACCTTGGGTTTTTGATGGGCTGCTAGGAGACCTTGGGTTTTTGGTGGGCTGCTAGGAGACCTTGGGTTTTTGGTGGGCTGCTAGGAGACCTTGGGTTTTTGATGGGCTGCTAGGAGACCTTGGGTTTTTGGTGGGCTGCTAGGAGACCTTGGGTTTTTGATGGGCTGCTAGAAGACCTTGGGTTTTTGATGGGCTGCTAGGAGACCTTGGGTTTTTGGTGGGCTGCTAGGAGACCTTGGGTTTTTGGTGGGCTGCTAGAAGACCTTGGGTTTTTGATGGGCTGCTAGGAGACCTTGGGTTTTTGGTGGGCTGCTAGGAGACTTTAAGTTGGGTATTTGGTAAGCTGATTAGAGATGTTGTGTTTTTGGTACGTTGCTAGGAGACGTTGGGTTGGGTTTTTTGGACGATGTAATGTTCTTAAGGTTTAAGGTTTACCACTAACAATAATCTGGCAGGATGAATGAAGATAGCAGAGTTCAGCCCTATAGACAAAAATATCGAGAGGCAGCATGCGTGGGCCACCAGGTCTCTCCATACAATTCCCCCCTTAGCAAGGAAGAACCTGCAGCGATCAGACATTTATCACCGATGTACCAAGAACGCACTGCGAGCTTTAATATACTTTCTAAATGGAAAAGATTGTTATTTGTAGGTCTTACAACCCGTTTTTCTCACCTTCATGAAGTATTAATGGTAGGGTTAAGCAGAAAGATTGTAAGGATCCTGGTCCAGTGGCCGTGCCTGTAGTCCATGGATGCTGGCCAAAAGTCCTGTGAACCTCCTCCTGCTTCGTCCAGGGCCCGGCAAACCTCCTCCTGCCTGCCAGGATCCCCAGTGGGTTTTTTTTTTCCCCCTCGAGGATCCTAGTCCGTTGGCCACCTCGACCTGAGTCTGGTGAACCTCCTCCTGCCTGCCAGGATCTCCAGTGTTTTTTTTTTTCTGAGGATCCTAGAATGGTGGCCACCTTGGCCAGAGCCTGGCTAACCTCCTCCTGCCTACCAGGATCCCTGGTATTTCTTTGCAGGATGCTTGTCCGGTGGCCAATTTTGCCAGAGCCCAGCAAACCTTCTCCTGCCTGTCATGATCCCCAGTGTTTTTAAACCAGATCATATTCTGGTAAACACCTCGTCCAGAGCCCAGTGAACCTTCTCCTGCCTGCCAGGATCCCCAGAGTTTGTTTGTAGGATGCTTGTCCGGTGGTCACTTTGGCCAGAGCCCGGCAAACCTCTTCCTGCCTGCCAGGATCCCCAGTGTTTTCAGCAGGTTCCTAGTCTGGTGGCCACTTTGGCCAGAGCCTGGCGAACCTCCTCCTGCCTGCCAGGATCCTCAATGTTTTTTTTCCGAGGATCCTAGTCTGGTGGCCACCTTGGCCAGAGCCTGGCAAACCTCCCCCTGCCTGCCAGAATCTCCAGTGCTTCTTTGCAGGATCCTAGTCCTGTGGCCATCTCAGGCAGAGCCCGAAGAACCACCTCTTGACTGCCAAAGATCCCTAAGGGATTTTTTGCAGGATCCTTGTATAGTTTCCGCCAAGTCTACTACTGATTAGTGGGCCCGGTGCAACGTCATTCGTACATCACACCCCAATGATGACATTGTGACTGGACTCCTAATCAGAAAAGGAGCTGATGATGTCGGCAGATACAAGGACATTCACAGGGCTCAGGTTCAGCAACCCTGGACTATCAACAGTCACTGGACTCAAGTCGTGCACATCTTTTTGCTCAATTCTAATGTATATTGAGGACCACTGAGAATGATATTGAGGTTATGTCTATGTGGGGAGGAGGTGGGGTGTCATTTCTTTGGATTGTCCATAAGGAACAGTAATGGCCGATGTCATGAAGGGAAGTGATGTTTTTTAGCTTTGGGCCCACTGGGAAGGGTTATAGTCTTCCATTGCCCTATCATGATGGTGTCATCCATATTGAGTTATAAGGAGTCAATTTGTACCAGTCGTGAATGATTATGACTCAGATACTTCGGGGTTTTTTTAATGCCTGATGGCCAATGACTAAGCGTATTGCTTTTCTCGCAAGCATTGGGTCATTTTAAGGTCCAACTTCCCTCCATTTGGAATCAGTTTGTTTCTATTGCACCAATTTATGATTTTCCAGCTTGCTAATGTTTGTGCTGCACCCTTGCTCTCGTGACTTGTAATATAATCTCTCACACATACTTTTATAAGGAGCTATGGGTTGTGTTAGCACTTCTGTACATATGGAATGTGTATTGTTGCTCCTTTTGGGGCCAGAATTACTGTAATGGCCAATGTTGGGCTAGAAGGTGCGTGGACTATTGTATAATGTGCACTCAGCTTTCACTTGCATCACTTGATAGGAATGTGTGTTCTTGGGTGTATGTTGACCCCATGGCGGTTCCCTCAGAGGCTTCGTATAAATCATGAAACATATTGACATTCCCAGTACATTTAAAGTTTTCTATCTGTTTGTACTTGAACAGGTTTGCAGGATGAGAAAACATGGCATCCTTCTTTATAAAGGGGAGGTCGAAGGACTTCATAGCCTTTCCGTAGGGCAGGTCATCAATGTGAGATTGGTGGGGATTCATCACCCGTCGTCCCCAACAATCTGCTGTTATTGCCTTTTTCAACCAATGACAACATTCACTTTTTTGTACGTGTGATGTGGTTTTCAATAAAAGCAATCTTAGCGACATTTCCTAGAAATGCTTATTTTATACACAAAAATAAAAATCTTAAAATCTATATTAAGTTCATTAAGCCTCCACTGAGCCGTAACTGCACCCTTGGGAAGGTCATGCAGCCCGATTTGCGTCTTCTCCTCTTATGGCGAGGCCCTCAGCGTTACTTTTCTCCCTTGTGTCAGTCTTCACTGCTTTCTGGCTTTCAGGTCGTGAAGCAGGAGGCTCAGGATGGGCAGGGCTGCAGTATGTGGGGCCTGTCTGTTCCATTCAGCCCATGTATGTGACACGTGTGCACGCCCTGTGCTGATCCTGTGGATTGATGAATGCCCTTCAGCTGTTTTATTTTCCTGCTACGTCTTTGTTCCCCTCATTTATATTCCTGTCGTGCTGCGTCCTTCGCTGCGCTCTCTGGAGTGTGTCGGAGCCATGTTAGCGCTCCTCAGCCGTACGCCTCCGACCAGACTCGCATTCTTGGACGCTCCCGCGCTCAATCTGAGGAGACGTCTATCACATTTATTTCTTCTTTTTTATTGTTTGCATCCTTGATTGAAAGTTTCTATATTAGAGGAATATAGAGGCAGTTTTAAAAGATTATAGGGGGTTGCATTTTTTATTTATTTATTTATTTATTTTTTGCAGCCAAAACCTGCTCTCCTGGCAGTAAAAAAAAAAGCTGTTTACAAAAAGGAGGTTTTGCTGCTTTTTATGTACTTTTGGGGTTTTTTTTTTGTTGCCCCCTTTTTTTGTTGCCCCTTTTTTGTTGCCCCCTTTTTTGTTGCCCCCTTTTTTGTTGCCCCCTTTTTTGTTGCCCCTTTTTTGTTGCCCCCTTTTTTGTTGCCCCCTTTTTTGTTGCCCCCTTTTTAGTTGCCCCTTTTAGTTGCCCCCTTTTTAGTTGCCCCCTTTTTAGTTGCCCCTTTTTAGTTGCCCCTTTTTAGTTGCCCCTTTTGTGTTGCCCCTTTTGTGTTGCCCCTTTTGTGTTGCCCCTTTTGTGTTGCCCCTTTTGTGTTGCCCCTTTTGTGTTGCCCCTTTTGTGTTGCCCCTTTTGTGTTGCCCCTTTTGTGTTGCCCCTTTTGTGTTGCCCCTTTTGTGTTGCCCCTTTTGTGTTGCCCCTTTTCCCTTCGTCCCTCCTTTTTTCCCTTCGTCCCTCCTTTTTTCCCTTCGTCCCTCCTTTTTTCCCTTCGTCCCTCCTTTTTTCCCTTCGTCCCTCCTTTTTTCCCTTCGTCCCTCCTTTTTTCCCTTCGTCCCTCCTTTTTTCCCTTCGTCCCTCCTTTTTTCCCTTCGTCCCTCCTTTTTTCCCTTCGTCCCTCCTTTTTTCCCTTCGTCCCTCCTTTTTTCCCTTCGTCCCTCCTTTTTTCCCTTCGTCCCTCCTTTTTTCCCTTCGTCCCTCCTTTTTTCCCTTCGTCCCTCCTTTTTTCCCTTCGTCCCTCCTTTTTTCCCTTCGTCCCTCCTTTTTTCCCTTCGTCCCTCCTTTTTTCCCTTCGTCCCTCCTTTTTTCCCTTCGTCCCTCCTTTTTCCCCTTCGTCCCTCCTTTTTCCCCTTCGTCCCTCCTTTTTCCCCTTCGTCCCTCCTTTTTTCCCTTCGTCCCTCCTTTTTTCCCTTCGTCCCTCCTTTTTTCCCTTCGACCCTCCTTTTTTCCCTTCGACCCTCCTTTTTTCCCTTCGACCCTCCTTTTTTCCCTTCGTCCCTCCTTTTTTCCCTTCGTCCCTCCTTTTTTCCCTTCGTCCCTCCTTTTTTCCCTTCGTCCCTCCTTTTTTTCCCCTTCGCCCCTCCTTTTTTTCCCCTTCGCCCCTCCTTTTTTCCCCTTCGCCCCTCCTTTTTTTCCCCTTCGCCCCTCCTTTTTTTCCCCTTCGCCCCTCCTTTTTTCCCCCCTCGTCCCTCCTTTTTTTTCCCCCTCGTCCCTCCTTTTTTTTTCCCCCTCGTCCCTCCTTTTTTTTTTCCCCCTCGTCCCTCCTTTTTTTTCCCCCCTCGTCCCTTCTTTCTTTTTTCCCCTCGTCCCTCCTTTTTTTCCCCTCGACGCCCCCCCCCTTGTTTGTTTGGTACCTTTTTTTTTCCAAGGCTCCGTTTTTGCCGTGTCGTTTGTTTGTCTCCAGTACATGTTAAATAAAGTTGGTTTCATTCTCCTAAAAAACAGCAAAAACGCTGATAGAATTGGCAGCCGTTTTCCATTTGTCAGGAAAGAATAAAGCAGATGTGTGCAGGAGATTTCTGGAGTCTCATCGCTTTTGCTGGTGTAAAAAGCAGCTTTTCATTTGCAGAAAACTCATGAGATAAAAACGCTGCTAAAATGCAACGTGTGAACGTGGCCGAATTATGGTTTTGGGTTTTTTTTATTTTTGCTTTGGTAATTATTTTCGTTTTTGGGCTTCAGTTTTCTTCCCCCATTCTTTTATATTTAACAAAATATTAAAGGAAGGAGTTTTACACTAAATATCCACAACACATCTGTTAAAATAAAGATGATTTTGTGCACTTGCTAATGTGTCAAAACAGAGGAGTAAGTGTTTAGATGAAGGATGCTACAGCAGGAAAACTAGTGACAGGAGGAACAGCATAAGGGATGTGTGACAGGAGGAGCAACATAAGGGATGTGTGACAGGAGGAGCAACATAAGGGATGTATGACAGCGGGAAAAAATGACACGAGGAGCAACATAAGGGATGTGTGACAGCAGAAAGACTAGTGACAGGTGGAGCAAAATAAGGGATGTATGACAGCGGGAAGACTAGTGACAGGAGGAGCAGCATAAGGGATGTGTGACAGGAGGAAGACTAGTGACAGGAGGAGCAATATAAGGGATGTGTGACAGCAGGAAGACTAGTGACAGGAGCAGCAGCATGAGGGATGTGTGACAGCAGGAAGACTAGTGACAGGAGCAGCAGCATAAGGGATGTGTGACAGCGGGAAGACTAGTGACAGGAGGAGCAGCATAAGGGATGTGTGACAGCGGGAAGACTAGTGACAGGAGGAGCAAAATAAGGGATGTGTTACAGCAGGAAAACTAGTGACAGGAGGAACAGCATAAGGGATGTGTGACAGGAGGAGCAATATAAGGGATGTGCGACAGGAGGAAGACTAGTAACCGGAGGAGCAACATAAGGAATGTGTGACAGTAGGAAGAATAGTGACAGGTGGAGCAACATAAGGGATGTGTGACAGTAGGAAGACTAGTGACAGGAGGAGCAACATAAGGGATGTATGACAGCGGGAAAAAATGACACGAGGAGCAACATAAGGGATGTGTGACAGCAGAAAGACTAGTGACAGGTGGAGCAAAATAAGGGATGTATGACAGCGGGAAGACTAGTGACAGGAGGAGTAACATAAGGGATGTGTT
Organism: Anomaloglossus baeobatrachus; assembly: GCF_048569485.1. NCBI lineage: Eukaryota > Metazoa > Chordata > Amphibia > Anura > Aromobatidae > Anomaloglossus > Anomaloglossus baeobatrachus. The sequence continues at coordinate 40,658,648 of NC_134353.1, read as the reverse complement.
ACAGCAGGAAGACTAGTGACAGGAGGAGCAACATAAAGGATGTGTGACAGCAGGAAGACTAGTGCCAGGAGGAGCAACATAAAGGATGTGTGACAGCAGGAAGACTAGTGCCAGGAGGAGCAATATAAGGGATGTGTGACAGCAGGAAGACTGGTGACAGGAGCAGCAGCATAAGGGATGTGTGACAGCGGGAAGACTAGTGACAGGAGGAGCAATATAAGGGATGTGTGACAGCGGGAAGACTAGTGCCAGGAGGAGCAACATAAGGGATGTGTGACAGCGGGAAGACTAGTGCCAGGAGGAGCAACATAAGGGATGTGTGACAACGGGAAGACTAGTGACAGGAGGAGCAACATAAGGGATATGTTACAGCAGGAAGACTAGTGACAGGAGGAGCAAAATAAGGGATGTGTTACAGCGGGAAGACTAGTGACAGGAGGAGCAACATAAGGGATGTGTTACAGCGGGAAGACTAGTGACAGGAGGAGCAACATAAGGGATGTGTGACAGCGGGAAGACTAGTGACAGGAGCAACAGCATAAGGGATGTGTGACAGCGGGAAGACTAGTGACAGGAGGAGCAACATAAGGGATGTGTGACAGCGGGAAGACTAGTGACAGGAGCAGCAGCATAAGGGATGTGTGACAGCGGGAAGACTTTTGCCAGGAGAAGCAACATAAGGGATGTGTGACAACGGGAAGACTAGTGACAGGAGGAGCAACATAAGGAATGTGTGACAGGAGGAAGACTAGTGACAGGAGGAGCAACATAAGGGATGTGTGACAGTGGGAAGACTAGTGACAGGAGGAGCAACATAAGGGATGTATGACAGCGGGAAAAAATGACACGAGGAGCAACATAAGGGATGTGTGACAGCAGAAAGACTAGTGACAGGTGGAGCAAAATAAGGGATGTATGACAGCGGGAAGACTAGTGACAGGAGGAGCAACATAAGGGATGTATGACAGCAGGAAGACTAGTGACAGGAGGAGCAGCATAAGGGATGTGTGACAGCGGGAAGACTAGTGACAGGAGGAGCAATATAAGGGATGTGTGACAGCAGGAAGACTAGTGACAGGAGGAGCAATATAAGGGATGTATGACAGTGGGAAGACTAGTGACAGGAGGAGCAACATAAGGGATGTGTTACAGCGGGAAGACTAGTGACAGGAGCAGCAGCATAAGGGATGTGTGACAGCGGGAAGACTAATGACAGGAGGAGCAATATAAGGGATGTGTGACAGCGGGAAGACTAGTGACAGGAGCAGCAGCATAAGGGATGTGTGACAGCGGGAAGACTAGTGACAGGAGGAGCAACATAAGGGATTTGTGACAGTGGGAAGACTAGTGACAGGAGAGCAATATAAGGGATGTGTGACAGCGGGAAGACTAGTGACAGGAGGAGCAACATAAGGGATTTGTGACAGCGGAAAGACTAGTGACAGGAGGAGCAACATAAGGGATGTGTGACAGCAGGAAGACTAGTGACAGGAGAGCAATATAAGGGATGTGTATCAGCAGGTTAACTAGTGACAGGAGGAGCAGTATAAAATGATTTTCCTTCCTTTTGTTATTTGTTAATTTCCAGCACTCCAATGATGGGTTGTTCTATAGGAAACAATCATACTTGCTGACTGTTTCAGAATCACAGTATGGGGGGTGGGCGGTGGAGCTGTGGGGTGAGGTGCCTCCGCACAGTTATATGGAAACGTCCCAATATCATAGGAGTATATTCCAGTCTGCATATATGCTTTCACTAAACGGGAATAATTTTTAGACAAGTGAATGTAGTTGTCCAGTCGCGCATTGCCCTAATAGCGATGGCCGATCTCATATCTGTGGGGTCACAGGTCACACATGATCCAACAACCCTGTCCGACCACAAGTCGCATCATTGCTATATTTTGTGACTCCTCCAAAAGAAAACGCTTCAGTCTGCCCCAAAGAAATCAGAGACGACTAAACTTCAGTTTTTTCCGTTTTAAAATAGTATCAGGTTTTTGTTTTTATTGTTCTCCCTCCGCTCCCCGGAGTATCCTGTTTTTTGTCTTTTTAAAATCCGCCATACGGTTCCAGAGATATCGGCCGTTCTATTTAGTGCTCATTTTAGCCAAGAGGGCAGAGCAGACTAAAGACACACCCCCAGAGAAGCCCGTGAGCCACACCTCTTTGGAAAAGAGCCTAAAAAATATCCCCAAATAAAAAGGCCTGTATCTCTGGATCCGTATGGCGGATTTAAAAAAATCAAAAAACTGCGTACTCGAGGGAGCAGTGGGAATAAAATTAAAGCAAAAACTGTCTGCTTCTGTCCTGATGACGGGTCCCCTTGAAGAGGTGATTAGATCTGGACGGCCTCGCGGTTGATTAGATTTGTCGGCCGGCGGAGTGTTCTGCATTGTGTCGTGTCTCCTCTTGATCTCTCCCTAATATTATCCCCTTAGTTGATGGGATTTGCGCGTTTGATCCGTCTGACCTCCAGCCACCGCCGCTTCTTTTCTGCTTATCCTTTCGCTGTCTCGCGCTGGGAAGATTAGGTTTACGGTTCGGGGGGAATTTTCATCTTAAGCCGTATTCTTAGTGACATCTGAAGGAGCGGCAGCGTCTGCGTTGATTGCTTATTGCGGCCATATGGAGGGAGGACGCCGCGCCGGATCGTGGCCGGACTGAGGATCTCTGGACTTCTCGTGCTGCGTATAATCCTCGATTGCTCTACTTTTTTGTTTGCTCTTATTTGGAAGACAATTTTTTTTTCTTCTACAGTAGAAAGAATGGCATGGTTTTCAGAAGCAGCACCGCTCCGGTGATCCATACAGTCACATGACTCTGCAGCCAGTCAGTGGCCCTGGTGGTCCGGTGACTTTATGGAAGGTAAGACGTCACTTACAGTGGTTTTATCACTTCCGGTTGGATAATGTTGTCCATTCATCACCTGAGACCCTGCAACCGATTGGGGACCTAGGTGGTCCGCGGAGAGTATGGACCCCATCATTGGCGGACACCACCGGGGGCTGCACTGATTGAGCAGAGGGGGAATGGAAAGATAACTTATTTTACAACTATCACTTCCCTATGGGCTAATTTAGGAAAGTGCTGTGAGGCCCCTCGCCTTCCAGCCGGTCACGTTGCCCCTGGGTAGAGCCCCTCTAGATTGGCACAAATACCATTTTATAAAGCGCTGCCCTCAGTCGAGAGAATTACATAAGAGCTGGGCGGGGGGATGCGGGGGACAATGGTAATAACCAGACCACCAGGAATTAAACCGATCCAATACCCTAGACCACTAGGGAAGGTAATATTAATTTCCCTTATTGTACTCTAGACCACCAGGGAGCAAAAACGTTTTCCCATATAGTGTGTGTGCCCCCTACAGGAGCTGTTACTACATCGATAGGCACTAATATGGAGTCACCCCCACAGATTGTGTAGGCGTCTGTGGGGATTCTTGAGCATTTGTGAGGTGACACTGATGTTGGGGAGAGGCCGTTGTCACAATCTCCATTATTGGATGAGGCTCGGGGTCTGTGCGGCCTCATGTTCTCCCCCATCCATGTATGTGTGGACCTTGTGCACTGGCAACAGTCATGGGGAACAGAACAGGGTCTTCTCCAAACTAGCTGGAAAGTAAAAGTGTCCACAATGTCCTAAGATTTCCCTTCACTTCAATTAAGAGGCCGCAGCCGCCCCCTGATAACAGCCCAGAGCGTCCTCCTCCTCCACCATCTGTACAGGGGGCACAGGGCAGTCAGGGGGTAACGTCCTCCATCACCAAATCCAGACTCCTCCATCAGAGGCAGATAGAGCAGTGTGATCCGTCCCTGCACAGAACACGTCTCCTCCAGAGTCCAGTGGTGGCGGCTTTACACCGCTCCATCCGACGCTCGGCAGTGTGCGTGGTGATACTACTCGGTAGGGTGATGTGACCAGATGTCACACCTCGGGAGGGGGTGGGGGGGTAAGGGGGCAATCAGGCCGTATGTTTTTCCCAGTAATGGTGCTCGCTCTGGTCGCGGCCTTCTGCTCTTGCAGTCACGGTGCTCGCTCTGGTCACAGTCCTTCTCTTGCAGTCACGGTGCTCGCTCTGGTCACAGTCCTTGTCTTGCAGTCACGGTGCTCGCTCTGGTCACAGTCCTTCTCTCCCAGTCACGGTGCTCGCTCTGGTCACAGTCCTTCTCTTGCAGTCACGGTGCTCGCTCTGGTCACAGTCCTTCTCTCCCAGTCACGGTGCTCGCTCTGGTCACAGTCCTTCTCTCCCAGTGACGGTGCTCGCTCTGGTCACAGTCCTTCTCTCCCAGTCACGGTCTTCGCTCTGGTCACAGTCCTTCTCTTGCAGTCACGGTGCTCGCTCTGGTCACAGTCCTTCTCTCGTAGTCACGGTCTTCGCTCTGGTCACAGTCCTTCTCTCCCAGTCACGGTGCTCGCTCTGGTCACAGTCCTTCTCTTGCAGTCACGGTCTTCGCTCTGGTCACAGTCCTTCTCTCCCAGTCACGGTGCTCGCTCTGGTCACAGTCCTTCTCTTGCAGTCACGGTGCTCGCTCTGGTCACAGTCCTTCTCTCACAGTCACGGTGCTCGCTCTGGTCACAGTCCTTCTCTTGCAGTCACGGTCTTCGCTCTGGTTACAGTCCTTCTCTCCCAGTCACGGTGCTCGCTCTGGTCACAGTCCTTCTCTCCCAGTCACGGTCTTCGCTCTGGTCACAGTCCTTCTCTCCCAGTCACGGTGCTCGCTCTGGCCACGGTCCTTCTTCTCTCCCAGTCACGGTGTTCTCTCTGGTCACAGTCCTTCTCTCCCAGTCACTGTGCTCGCTCTGGCCACGGTCCTTCTTCTCTCCCAGTCACGGTGCTTGCTCTGGCCACGGTCCTTCTTTTCCAGTCACGGTGCTTGCTCTGGCCACGGTCCTTCTTTTCCAGTCACGGTGCTTGCTCTGGCCACGGTCCTTCTTTTCCAGTCACGGTGCTCGCTCTGGTCACAGTCCTTCTTCTCTCCTAGTCACGGTGCTCGCTCTGGTCACAGTCCTTCTCTCCCAGTCACGGTGCTCGCTCTGGTCACAGTCCTTCTTCTCTTGCAGTCACGGTGCTCGGTCTGGTCACAGTCCTTCTTTTCTCCCAGTCACGGTGCTTGCTCTGGCCACGGTCCTTCTTCTCTCCCAGTCACGGTGCTTGCTCTGGCCACGGTCCTTCTTTTCTCCCAGTCACGGTGCTCGCTCTGGTCACAGTCCTTCTTCTCTCCCAGTCACAGTGCTTGCTCTGGCCACGGTCCTTCTTTTCCAGTCACGGTGCTCGCTCTGGTCACAGTCCTTCTCTCCCAGTCACGGTGCTCGCTCTGGTCACAGTCCTTCTTCTCTTGCAGTCACGGTGCTCGCTCTGGTCACAGTCCTTCTTCTCTCCCAGTCACGGTGCTTGCTCTGGCCACGGTCCTTCTTTTCCAGTCACGGTGCTTGCTCTGGCCACGGTCCTTCTTTTCCAGTCACGGTGCTCGCTCTGGTCACAGTCCTTCTTCTCTCCTAGTCACGGTGCTCGCTCTGGTCAGTCCTTCTCTCCCAGTCACGGTGCTCGCTCTGGTCACAGTCCTTCTTCTCTTGCAGTCACGGTGCTCGCTCTGGTCACAGTCCTTCTTTTCTCCCAGTCACGGTGCTTGCTCTGGCCACGGTCCTTCTTTTCTCCCAGTCACGGTGCTCGCTCTGGTCACGGTCCTTCTTCTCTCCCAGTCACGGTGCTTGCTCTGGCCACGGTCCTTCTTTTCCAGTCACGGTGCTCGCTCTGGTCACAGTCCTTCTTCTCTCCCAGTCACGGTGCTCGCTCTGGTCACAGTCCTTCTTCTCTTGCAGTCACGGTGCTCGCTCTGGTCACAGTCCTTCTTCTCTTGCAGTCACGGTGCTCGCTCTGGTCACAGTCCTTCTTCTCTCCCAGTCACGGTGCTCGCTCTGGCCACGGTCCTTCTTCTCTCCCAGTCACGGTGCTCGCTCTGGTCACAGTCCTTCTTCTCTTGCAGTCACGGTGCTCGCTCTGGTCACAGTCCTTCTTCTCTCCTAGTCACGGTGCTCGCTCTGGTCACAGTCCTTCTTCTCTCCCAGTCACGGTGCTCGCTCTGGTCACAGTCCTTCTTCTCTCCCAGTCACGGTGCTCGCTCTGGTCACAGTCCTTCTTCTCTTGCAGTCACGGTGCTCGCTCTGGTCACAGTCCTTCTTCTCTTGCAGTCACGGTGCTCGCTCTGGTCACAGTCCTTCTTTTCAAGTCATGGTGCTTGGGGTCCTTCATCCTTAATGGCTTCCTCTCACTTGGCTTCATTACTCCTGTTCTTTCTCGCCCACCTCCGGTCACGGTGACCATCACCATGGCAACTGTAGTAAGTTTCCTGATGCCGGTAATGACAGGGTGATGGCTGCACACAGCGCAGGATGGAGGCAGCATGTACGACTCGCTTTCTCATATCCCCCGCACTTCCGGTCCCCCCTCCAGCTCATCGGCAGCAATGTTTATCATGTTTGTATTTTTCTGCATCTGCCGCCATTCGAAGCTGGGACCGATCGTGACGCAGACATTGTTTTTATTTTTTATTTTTTTTACTATTTTACTATAGTTTGTCCCCATCATTTTCACTAGTATGATTGTGTTCTCTTATTTATTTTGTTTAGCTGTTTTCGCACTAATTTATATTAATAAGAACAACAATATTATTTAATTGTTATTATAAATAATATTATTTTTATTATTATTTTTAATATTTTTATTATTATTATTTTATTTTTTTATTTTATTTTTTGTTTTTATTATACAGATTTACATCCAGGCTAATTTATGATTCTTAGTTTTAGACTATCCTTACGTTGTTTGTAGCATACATTTGATGTCCTTCTGGCACACATCAGACTTGTGTCCCTTTTGTCCATAAAAGTCTATCTACAAACACCATTTTTCACCCATCCACAGAATAGTCTGTCTGGGATCGGTGGGACCCGCAGCAGTCCAAGAAAAGGGCACTGAGGGGTTACTTTTAGATTTGGAGCATTGATCACACCTACGCAATGCACACTACGTGAAATTCATTGTCTATGGGACTGTAGCAGGCAATATAGTACAGCAGTCCCATAGACAATGAATGGAGCAGCAGCCGTACCTGCGCAATGCACCATTGTCTAAGGGACTGCCAAGGATAACCAAGCACCGCATTCCCATAGACATTGAATGAAGCAGTGGCCGCACCTACGCAGTGCACACCACAGCACCATTCAGTGTCTATAGAACTACGGTGCTCTGGTATCTCTTGCAGTCCTGTAGACAATGAATAGTGCAATGTCTGCACATGCGCAGTGCACGCCACCATTCCATTCATTATCTATGGAACTGCCTGGCGATAACTCAGTAGAGTAGTTCCATAGACAATGAATGGAGCAATGGTGTGCACTGCGCAAGCACGGCCATTGTTCCATTTATTTTCTATTGGACTGCTGTACTCTGTTATCCCCGGCAGCCCCCATGGACTATGAATGGCACTGTGGTGTGTACTGTACAGATTTAGATGTTGCTATTTTCATCGTCTGTGATTTTGCTGTACTCCGTTATTCACGGTGGGGTGCATAATGCAAGTGGAACTGCTGCTCCATTCATTGTCTATGGGACTTCTGTACTTGGTTATCCCTGGCAGTCCTATATACAGTGAGTGGCGTGGTGGTGTGCACTGCTCAAGTGCTGACATTGCTCCATTCATCATCTATGGGACTGCTGTAGTCTATAATCCTCAGTAGTCTCATAGACAATAAATAGCACAGTGGTGTGCACTGCGTAGACGCAGCCATGGCTTCCTTAATTATCTATGGGACTGCTGTACTGTTATCCCCAACATTACCTAGACAAGGAATGGCGCGGTTGTGTGTATGGCGCATGCGTAACCTTTGCACCATTCATTGTCTATGGAACTGCTGTACTCAATTATCTGCGGTGGGGTGCACTGCACAGTTGCAGCCGTTGCTCCATGCATTGTGTATGGGACTGCTGTACTTCATTATCCGCGGTAGCGTGGCCATTGCTCTATTGTCTATGGGACTGCTGTACTCTGCTTTCTGCAGTGGGGTGCCCTGCGCAGGCTTAGCCGTTGCACCATTCATTGTCTATGGTACTGCTGTATTGGGTTATTGCCGAAGGATGCACTGTGAAGGCGCGGTTGTTACTTAATTCATTATCTATAGAACTGCTGTGTTCTGTTATCCAAGGTTGCATGCTTTGCACAGGCGCAGGCATTGCTCCATTCATTGTCTTTATGACTGCGGTACGCAGTTATCCACAGTTGGGTGCCCTGTGCAGGTGTATCCTTTGCTACATTCATTGTCTATAAGACTGCTGTACAGTTATCTGCAGTGGTGTGTCCTGCACAGGTGTAGCCTTTGCTCCATTCATTGTCTATGGGACTGCTGTACTGTTATCTGCAGTGGTATGCCCTGCGCAGGTGTAGCCTTTGCTCCGTTCATTGTCTATGCGACTGCAGAACTGTTATCTGCAGTGGTGTGCCCTGCGCAGGTGTAGCCTTTGCTCCATTCATTGTCTATGGGGCTGCTATATTATATTCAGTGAGGGTGCCCTGCGCAGGCGTAGCCTTTCCTCCATTCATTGTCTATGAAACTGCTGTACTGTTATCTGCAGTGGTGGACCCTGCACAGGTGTAGCCTTTGCTCCATTCATTGTCTATGGGACTGCTGTACTGTTATCTGCAGTGGTGTGCCCTGCGCAGGTGTAGCCTTTGCTCCATTCATTGTCTATGGGACTGCTGTACTGTTATCTGCAGTGGTGTGCCCTGTGCAGGTGTAGCCTTTGCTCCATTCATTGTCTATGGGACTGCTGTACTGTTATCTGCAGTGGTGTGCCCTGCGCAGGCGTAGCCTTTCCTCCATTCATTGTCTATGAAACTGCTGTACTGTTATCTGCAGTGGTGGACCTTGCACAGGTGTAGCCTTTGCTCTATTCATTGTCTATAGGACTGCTGTACTGTTATCTGCAGTGGTGTGCCCTGCGCAGGGGTAGCCTTTGCTCCGTTCATTGTCTATAGGACTGCTGTACTGTTATCTGCAGTGGTGTGCCCTGCGCAGGGGTAGCCTTTGCTCCGTTCATTGTCTATAGGACTGCTGTACTGTTATCTGCAGTTGTGTGCCCTGCGCAGGGGTAGCCTTTGCTCCGTTCATTGTCTATAGGACTGATGTACTGTTATCTGCAGTGGTGTGCCCTGCGCAGGTGTAGCCTTTGCTCCGTTCATTGTCTATAGGACTGCAGTACTCCTTTATCCACGGGGGGTGCCTTGCGCCTCTGTGGCCGTTGCGGAGCCCTGTTCTCTATATCAGTGGGGGGTCCCAGTCTTGCACAGACCCTTACTGCATCTCTCTACAATCTCCAGCATGTACTGGTCACAGTACGTCCCCTATAGAAGCACCGGGGTCATAATATCCCCATGGGCAGAGTGCATGTAACTATGTGCCGTACAAGTATTCCTCTGTGCCTCCTCCGACCCCTCTGTCACTACGTACCTGCTTTCCCTTGTGGCCATTAATGCTGCGCTGCAGAGCCGTGCAGGGGTTAATGGGTCAGTGCGCTCCTATCGTTTCCTGCAGGTTAATTCTCGGCTATAAGGCTTTGTTATGGGGTTTTTTTTCGGTCTGGCTTTGTCAGTTTCCATGGTGACCGATCCTACGCACCAATCCGGCTGTGTACAAAATACCAAGAGCTTCTTACCAGACGCAGACATGGACGACGGCGAAAAACCAACATCGGAAGCGCGGCCAAATACCTTCAAAAAAGATGACAAGAAAATCCCAAAACATTGAGACCCTGCTGAAGATAAGCCGACCCTGATCCGATCGTGGACATTTCATTTTCTCTTTAGCGTGTGACATTAATTCCATCTGTCAAATCTGAGCTCCTCCAAAAATTGAAGTGACCCTCTGCCTGGATGTTTGAACCCACACCCCGGTCTCAAGTCTTTTGCAGCCTTTAACATGTTTCCTTCAAGAATTGCCCTGTATTTAGCTCCATCCATCTTTCATCACCTCTGACCTGCTTCGCTGCCCCTGCTGAAGAAAAGCCTCCCCACAGCAGGATGCTGCCTCCACCATGTGTGACTGTGGGGAGGGTGTTTTCAGGGTGATGTGCAGTTCTAGATTCACACCACACACAATTTAGCATTTTGAGCAGAACACCTACCTCATGCGCACTGTGTCCCCTATGGGACGTCTTACGTCCCTATTTAAAAATATATCTTATTTCCACTGTTCATAAAGGTCAGATTTGTTGAGTAAACAATAGTGTTCTCTTCCAGTGACTATGGGCCTCTTGGCTGCTTCTCTGATTAGTGCTCTCGTCTTGGGATGTCGGCTTAGGAGGACAGCAATATCTTGGGAGGTTTGAAGTTGTTCCATACTCCTTCCATTTTTGGTTGACATATTCAGAGCTTGGGCTACTTTTTTTTTCTATAACCTAACCCTGCTTCACACTTGTCCACAACTTTATTCCTGACCTTTCTGGTGTGTTCTTCGGTTTTCATGATGCTGTGTAATCCATAATCTCATACTGCCCCTATGTACAAGAATATAACTACTATAATACTGCCCCTATGTACAAGAGTATAACTACTATAATACTGCCCCTATGTACAAGAATATAACTACTATAATACTGTCCCTATGTACAAGAGTATAACTACTATAATACTGCCCCTATGTACAAGAGTATAACTACTATAATACTGCCCCTATGTACAAGAGTATAACTACTATAATACTGCCCCTATGTACAAGAATATAACTACTATAATACTGCCCCTATGTACAAGAATATCACTATTATAATACTGCCCCTATATACAAGAATATAACTACTATAATACTGCCCCTATGTACAAGAATATAACTACTATAATACTGCCCCCTATGTACAAGAATATAACTACTATAATACTGCCCTCTATGTACAAGAATATAACTACTATAATACTGCCTCCTATGTACAAGAATATAACTACTATAATACTGCCCCTATGTACAAGAGTATAACTACTATAATACTGCCCCTATGTACAAGAATATAACTACTATAATACTGCCCCTATGTACAAGAATATCACTATTATAATACTGCCCCTATATACAAGAATATAACTAATATAATACTGCCCCCTATGTACAAGAATATAACTACTATAATACTGCCCCTTTGTACAAGAATATAACTACTATAATACTGCCCCCTATGTACAAGAATATAACTACTATAATACTGCCCCTATGTACAAGAATATAACTGCTATAATACTGCCCCTTTGTACAAGAATATAACTGCTATAATACTGCCCCTTTGTACAAGAATATAACTACTATAATACTGCCCCTATGTACAAGAATATAACTACTATAATACTGCCCCTTTGTACAAGAATATAACTACTATAATACTGCCCCCTATGTACAAGAATATAACTACTATAATACTGCCTCCTATGTACAAGAATATAACTACTATAATACTGCCCCTATGTACAAGAATATAACTACTATAATACTGCCCCTATATACAAGAATATAACTACTATAATACTGCCCCTATGTACAAGAATATAACCACTATAATACTGCCCCCTATGTACAAGAATATAACTACTATAATACTGCCCCTATGTACAAGAATATAACTGCTATAATACTGCCCCTTTGTACAAGAATATAACTACTATAATACTGCCCCTATGTACAAGAATATAACTACTATAATACTGCCCCTTTGTACAAGAATATAACTACTATAATACTGCCCCCTATGTACAAGAATATAACTACTATAATACTGCCCTCTATGTACAAGAATATAACTACTATAATACTGCCTCCTATGTACAAGAATATAACTACTATAATACTGGTCCCTATGTACAAGAATATAACTACTATAATACTGCTCCTATGTACAAGAATATAACTACTATAATACTGCCCCCTATGTACAAGAATATAACTACTATAATACTGCCCCCTGTGTACAGTAATATATCTACTATAATACTGCTCCTGTAGGTAGGGCGCCAGTGATTAGGAGGTGCTATTTTGGTTTGTGACTGGCGCAGAGTGATGAATCTCTATGGTAAGAATATACCTGAATAGAATCTAGGACATTTCCAGTAAGGATCTTTCATCTCTATATTGAGGGTAATTAAGGACAATTATCCGCCCGGCGTGTCCTCATAACGAGCATCTTCTAGGTGAACCTTTCTCGAGGTTATTTTGGCTGGAGTCCCAGCTTTGCCCCCTGTACCAAGGACGTTCCTGCCGAATATAATTATTACATTGTTACAGTGAGAAATTGAGAAGTCTCTAATTAAAATGGTCCTGACGGAAGCCGTTATTGAAGGTGGCCATTCTTTAGAGACTACTCCATCCATCATGCTGTGGATCACTCATTATGATTGAATCCAACAACCCTAGACACTTTCTAGATGAAGATGAACTAGTCCCGTTGTTCCAGCTTGCTTTCGCTTCCAGGTAACATGTCATTGAATAACTCAACTACTTCTGATCATTTTTAGGCGCCCTAGACTCCACCATTGTGTGGAGTCTTGAGTTATCTCCTTTTTAGGCCAAAGTAGAGGTGCCTCATGAGGGTGGACCTCAGAGAAGATAGGCATGAGATCACGATCAATAATATTATTATGGTTCCTCTTTAAGGAGCACTGGTTGAGTTGAGGGCACCTAAAAATAATCTAAAGTGGTTAATGTCTTCTACGACACGTAATCTGGAAGTCAAAGTAAGTTAGATGTTTGGTTCTAGTGATTCCGGTGAAGGCATAGCCATAAAGCATCCATGAATCATCTACGGTTGTTACAATCATTCAATGAGCTTCAACCTGAAGATGGCTCTTGAGGTCATACCATAATCTAGGACTAGGTCTGCACTTAACCACCAGATCCATCTTCTTCTTGATGACGGGTCATGGACGATTGCAACAACCCTAGATAATTTCAAAATGAAGATCTCCAAGTATTCACCTGGGTCATTACAGCAAAGATCCAACTTGCCTGGATTTCTAGAAGATGTATCCTGGAGGACTTCAATCACTCACATGATTTTTAGGTGCTGTGGACTCCATCCGCATCCGCATTCCTTAGAGCGTAACCATAACAATTTTATTGGTTGTGAACTCATGCCTACCTTCTCTGATGTTCACCATCTTAAGCAACCTCTTTTAAATTCTCTGATGTTCACCATCCTAAAGAACCTATTACCTTCTCTAATGTTCACTATTCTAAGGAACCTCTATTTTTACCTTCTCTAATGTTCACCCTCTTAAGGAACTTAATATTTATACCTTCTCTGTTGTTATCATCTTAAGGAACCTCCAATTACTACCTTCTCTGATGTTCACCATCCTAAGGTTCCTCTATTCTTACCTTCTCTAATGTTCAACATCCTAAAGAACCACTATTTTTACTTTCTCTGATGTTCACCATCTTAAGGAACCACTTTTATTTTCTCTGATGTTCACCATGCTAAGGAACCTCTATTCTTAACTTCTCTGAAGTTCACCATCCTAAAAAAACCCTCTATTTTTACCTTGTCTGATGTTCACCCTCTTAAGGAACTTCTAGTTATACCTTCTCTGTTGTTTACCATCTTAAGGAACCTCAATTTCTACCTCCTCTGATGTTCATCATCCTAAAGAACCTCTAAATTATTGTTCTCTAGTGTTCACCATCCTAAAGAACCTCTTACCTTCTCTGATGTTCACTTTCCTAAGGAACCACTATTTTTACCTTTTCTGTTGTTTACTATCCTGAGGAACCTCAATTTCTACCTTCTAATATTAACCATCCTAAGGAACTTATATAATTTTACTTTTATGATGTCCGCAATCTTAAGGAACCTCTATTCTTACTTTCTCTGATGTTCACCATATTATGGAACCTCAATTTTTTACCTTTTTTGATGTTCACTTTCTTAAAGAACCTCTTTTGCCTTCTCTGATGTACACCCTCTTAAGGAACCTCTTTTACCTTCTTTGGCGTTCACCATCTTAAGCAACCTCTAATTTTACCTTCTCTGGTGTTCACCATCTTAAGGAACCTCTAATTTTACCTTCTTTGGCGTTCACCATCTTAAGGAACCTCTATTTTTCCCTTCTCTGGTGTTCACCATCCTAAGGAGCCTCTAATTTTACCTTCTCTGGTTTTCACCATCTTAAGGAACCTCTATTTTTCCCTTCTCTGGTGTTCACCATCCTAAGGAACCTCTACTTTTACCTTCTCTGGTGTTCACCATCTTAAGCAACCTCTAATTTTACCTTCTCTGGTGTTCACCATCTTAAGGAACCTCTATTTTTCCCTTCTCTGGTGTTCACCATCCTAAGGAACCTCTACTTTTACCTTCTCTGGTTTTCACCATCTTAAGGAACCTCTATTTTTCCCTTCTCTGGTGTTCACCATCCTAAGGAACCTCTATTTTTACCTTCTCTGGTGTTCACCATCCTAAGGAACCTCTAATTTTACCTTCTCTGGTGTTCACCATCTTAAGGAACCTCTACTTTTACCTTCTCTGGTGTTCACCATCCTAAGGAACCTCTCTATTTTGGTCTAATTTTTTTTCTGTAAGAATGCAACAGTTCTTCTATATGAGGAGAAAATTCAGGACTCTAAAGAAATCCATAGAAGTCCAGGGCACCTAAAAAACTTTAGAAATGTTTATTGTCATCTACGACATGTCAACGAGAAGTCCAGGCAAGGAGGATCTCCTAGTACTAGTGATCCAGGTGAAGACATGGCCACCTTCAAGAAGTAATCTGTCTATTTTTGTTGTCTATACCCACCCAAAATTCAAAAAATTCCTCCCAAAATCTAAAAAATATCTAGAAGACCCTTCAGGCATCCAGAATTCTGTCCAGATGTCTTGGTGTCTACAAGAAGCAGACATCTCTTTCCTTAATCTTACCTCCTACCTCACAGATAAGTCTGATTATTTAGTTTTTGTCATGGTCTTTGTCCTTTTCCTAATCCTCTTGGTGGGGAAGATCATCGGAGTAATGACTCCATGGATTTCCTAATATTAGTCACAATGAGCGTCCATGATGCCACCACCCCCTGCCGCCCCGGGGGATAAATCTTTAGGATGTCTTCTTAATTAAAAATACATTAAATCTCCGTAAATCCTGTTGTACGTCGCTATTAGATGTCGGATTACTTGTTAGCTGCCTTTACAGGATTACGAGGCATCGGATTTAACCCAATTTTTCATTTTTTTGAAGACTTTCGAGCGAAAAACACATTTGAGCGAGGTTGAGCTGCAGTACCAGCTCTGACCACAAGCATAAGTGGCGCTGTTCCTAGGGGAAAAGGTAAAAATGCCAACCCCTTTTTAATTCGCACTTGATAATTTGACCCCGACCACGTGCTTCTCTCTTGATCTGCAATTCTTGGTATTTCCTTTTTAAAAAGTACATTTTTGGAGGTTTTTTCCCCGTCAAAGATGTCTATAAAGGGCCGAGCAGGGAGCTGCTTCCACTGATTACACTATCGTGGATTCTCGGCCGGACGACACCAGCAGATATGTTTATAGGGTGTGATGGATGTGAGCAGGGTGTGGATCAGCCGCTGCGAGGGATCGCAATCTGTAATGAGGATCATTGTGACGTAACGCTGCAACGGCAGCCAGAAACCCCTGCCAATAGCAACAGGCTGCGCAGAGGAAGACGGCGAAACATTCTGTTCCCAAAGAAAGCGCCGCTACACCACACCAGCGTAAAACCGAGCGTTATATTTATACTGTAATCTATTGTTATAATTCAGTGTATTTACTAGTCTGGTCTCCTAGAATAGTGACCTAATATGAGGAAAAGGAAACCTCTGCTCATAACTACAAGAATATCACTACTATAATACTGCCCCCTATGTGCAAGAATATACTATAATACTGCCCTGTACACAAGAATATAACTACTATAATACTGCCTCCTATGTGCAAGAAAGTAATATAATACTGCCCCCTAGGTACAAGAGTATAACTACTATAATACTGCCTCCTATGTACAAGAAAGTAATATAATACTGCCCCCTAGATACAAGAGTATAACTACTATAATACTGCCTCCTATGTACAAGAAAGTAATATAATACTGCCCCCTAGATACAAGAGTATAACTACTATAATACTGCTCCTATGTACAAGAATATAACTAATATAATACTGCCCCTATGTACAAGAATATATCTACTATAATACTACTCCTATGTACAAGAATAGAACTACTATAATACTGCCCCCTATGTACAAGAATATAACTACTATAATACTGCCCCTATGTACAAGAATATAACTACTATAATACTGCCCCTATGTACAAGAATATAACTACTATAATACTGCCCCTATGTACAAGAATATAACTACTATAATACTGCCCCTATGTACAAGAATATAACTACTATAATACTGCCCCTATGTACAAGAATATAACTACTATAATACTGCCCCTATGTACAAGAATAGAACTACTATAATACTGCCCCCTATGTACAAGAATATAACTACTATAATACTGCCCCTATGTACAAGAATATAACTACTATAATACTGCCCCTATGTACAAGAATATAACTACTATAATACTGCCCCTATGTACAAGAATAGAACTACTATAATACTGCCCCCTATGTACAAGAATATAACTACTATAATACTGCCCCTATGTACAGGAATATAACTACTATAATACTGCCCCTATGTACAAGAATATAACTACTATAATACTACTCCTATGTACAAGAATATAACTACTATAATACTGCCCCCTATGTACAAGAATATAACTACTATAATACTGCTCCTATGTACAAGAATATAACTACTATAATACTGCTCCTATATGTGCAATAATATAACTACTATAATACTGCCCCTATGTACAAGAATATAACTACTATAATACTGCCCCTATGTACAAGAATATAACTACTATAATACTGCCCCTATGTACAAGAATATAACTACTATAATACTGCCCCTATGTACAGGAATATAACTACTATAATACTGACCCCTATGTACAAGAATATAACTACTATAATACTGCTCCTATG